>NC_052532.1:111249060-111479085 GCF_016699485.2 Gallus gallus
AGTTATGCTGCAGAGGAGGGAAAGTAAAGTTATACTATCACTGTTTAAACTGAAGTCTGTAACTCGTTTCAGGAAAAGAAGCCATTTGCCAACACCCATGAACCAGGATTTAAAAATAAAAGTCATGCAATGATACCTCAAAGCTTCCAGCCTTACACCCTCATTTGCAGACCTATATGAATGACCCAGTGTCTCAGAACTGCCAGACTCATAGTACCCTTGAAGGCACCTGCCTTCTGATCCCTAGCATTCAGTGCTGGGAAGGTGGCTTGTCAGTGCAGGCATCCCATGAATACATTAGGAGAAAGCATAGACTCTTTCCTTACTTCCTTTCTTGGGCTGTGACCACCTGGGAGGGCCCCTGAGCCTGAGTATAAACCCAAACAATTTGAGGGACATAGGGCAGATGGCAAGGGCGTACCCCAAGTCATTGCAAGTCATTCCGTTTTGCCTGAAAAACGCTGTCCTGTAGAAGTACTGTGTTTATAAAGGAGTAGATGTGCCAAATACTGATGCTCTGGGGTGCTCTGAGTAGTTGCACCCAGAACAACAGCTAGGGAGTGGTGCTGGGACTGTGGGACTGCCCTGTCTGCACTGCAACCCCAAAATCTGATCCCATTTCATGGTTTCCCCTGACACCAAACATGTTTTTTCTGTGTCTCCTTTCTCTAATGGCCCTTGCACACTTAGAAACTGCTGAGAAGAGCATGATTTTTGTTTTCTTTTGGGACCCACCATGAGTTGGATGGCAGCTCAGGGGCATCGGGGGACTTTGATCTGGAGATGCATTAGTGAGCTTGAACGCTAGAACTCGTCTCTCCTGAGGATGTTCCTGACTGTTCCCGTGCATCTGGAGGCGCTACTGCTGGTGGAGTTCTACTAGATGGAGGTCTGCAAATGAGCAGGCTGTTGACCAATGGGTTTATTCCTTATTTTTACATTTTTTTTTGTCCGATGTATGCACAAGAACTACCAGATGGATCTATCACATCTCCTGGAACTTCACAGTTTTGATTTGGTAGCACTAACATGACTGCCGACAATCTTATTTAAGGTCATAGAAGTGAAGTCACTGCACAGCTACTGGGAGGAGCAGTTTATTTAGAAGACAAGCAACCTTACGAGCTGCTTGTCATAAACGAGATATAGTTGTTGCTGCAAAATGGTGAAAAAGCTGCTTCCTCTTGGTCTCTCCTGTGATGCTCCTCTGTCAGACAAGATGGTAATCTGCATAAATCAAAATTTATATAGCCTTTCAAACTTCAAAGCAGGTGATGTTTCATCTTACTATGCCAAGGATGGAATCGTTTGGAACCAGAACCTGTCTCCGCGCACAGAAGGACGCCAATGAACTCTCTCCTTCGTAACAGGTGATAAATGATTTTAGTATTTAAGCAAGGTGTCTGCCTTCACCTGGAAAATCAGAATTGGCAAAGTTACTTAAAGAAATTTGCTTATATAGAGATGTCAGTGTGTGTTATGAGCAGTCTGTGCTGAATGAAGATATTCTTCAGTTCCTTACTGTATAGATAGAGCTGGTCTCTTGAGTTTGGCAGATCAGGACATTAAGACAAATGGATTTGATTTACAACTACAGAGAATCTAAATCATAATTTTCATATTGTAAAACTCCAGAAGAGATTATTTCTGTTTTCTGTCAGTGTTATTTTCTGCAGGAAATTACAGAATAAATGCAAATTATATGTTCTGTAAAAATGTTACAATCTCGGAAAAAACAAACAAACAAAAAAACCCCCAAATCCAGATATCCAGACAAACAAAATCATCAACACGTCGTATTGCTTTTCTTTATCAGTGATTTGGTTTGATTTTAATAATATTTAATGGTTTCATTTTGAAGAAGCAGAACCATTTGGACTTCATAATTTAACTCACCTAATTCATTAATGTTGTGCCACACTGTGTCGTGCTACATCAAGGGTGAGACAGGATGAGAGGTAATGGCATCCAGTTGCACCAGGGGAAGTTCAGTTTGTATATTAGGAAACATTTCTTCTCAGACAGAGCGGTGAGGCAGTGGCACAGGCTGCCCAGGGAGGTGGTAGAGTCACCATCCCTGGAGGTGTTCAAGAGCCGTGTGGATGTGGCACTGAGGGACATGGGCAGTGGGCAATATTGGATTTTTGGACTAGATGATCTTAGTGGTTTTTTCCAACCTCAGTGATTCTATGATTCTATGATCATATCATAGTATATCAATCATAACACCCCTAAGAAGGGCAGCACCACTCCAGGCAGAGGTCCACTCAGACATCATCTTGTCTCTCCAGGAATGGGCTTGACCTACTTCCAGTGTGGCCCTGCAGCATTAATTCATGTCATGGATGCACCAGAAGGGTGAACTTGCTTGACTAGAGATGATGAATTCAGGGAGGGGTAGCTAAGACACACACAGTGCGTACAGAGATAACAGAGGCTGTGGTGCACAGTGCTCCACAGTGCTTTCACTGCACACATCAGTATGCACTGTGGCTGCTGCATCTACTTCATCTTCTGCTGTGCACAGTTCAGCATCACTAAAACAATGTCTTGCTGGCTATGGTTATATGTCCTTTCAGTGTCTAATTTTGAAGGCCTTCTGGTTTGAGCCAGGACAAGAAAAGAACAAAATGTCAACAGTTCCTACAGACCAATTGTCTTTTTTCTGTGTTCAACAACATGACCATAATAATTAGAATTATATCCACAAACACCAGAGGCTTTTAGATAGCCTAAAGCACAGCTACGATTCCTTCCAAAATTCACCACGAATTAAAGAATTTAAAATCCTACCGTACTGTGTTTTAAGCTTTGAAACATTACAACTGCTCCACCCCATACATTGGATATATTAGAGCAATACATACTGAAAATAACAAATTAGATACCATGGCTCTATAGCAAGAAGGATACATTTACAGCGGTTGAAAGTTTAGGAAAATTTTGCGGATGGAATTAGTGGGAGCAGGATTAACTGTGAAACTGGTCCTCACTTTTTGCAAGCTAGAATTGCAGCCTTGCCATCTTGCTTTCCAGAGTAGCCCTTTGAAATTGCAGGGGTGCGCTAGCAGGATGAGGCTCTTTGGTTCCAAAGCATCTCCTACAGTCATTACTGAAAGAAGACAAAAACATGAATGTGGCCTTACGTTGGTTGATGCTGCACAGTGTCTCAATTCAGCCAAGGGAATACAGTTGAGGAGGTGCTTTTACGAGCTTTTACTGTGCGTATGGAGTGTAGAACTCAAATCTCATGGCCAGGGAACCTAACAAAGGTCTACGTCATTCAGTCATTCATTTGTTCATTCATTTATGCAGTGGCTGAGTTGTAAGTGATTAGCACAGTCCAGCAATAAAGTCCGCAATTTACAACTGTAACTGCAGCTAAGTATTACAAGAGCCTTGATAACCAGCTTGCTGCTTCTTTCCTGCTGGGTTAAATACAATAATCATGACAAGAAGCAAACATATAGACGTTAATAGCATATAGGCAATATGCTAAATGATGGTGCTTGCAGGGTGTCAGAGGACCCTTTCACTTTTGAATGAAGACACTTGCCTAGTCTGAGATGAGTGTACACCTATAAAATGTACACCCTATCGGTGCTGGCCAGAGCTGCCCATGAGCCTTGTTAACTTGCTGGTGCTGCATCCCTTCCTTGTCAATTGGGGTAGACAGTCCTGGTGATGAGTGCAGCCTTACTGGGCTCCATTAACAGCCCTCGTAGTGCTGTTCCTCTAGCCAGGAATGCAATCTCTATTGCATGGAAATGGCCTCTGTTAGCTTTGCTGCAGTCCTGGGAGGCTGAGCTTCTGTTCCAGTTCATTCATACTTTGGGTGACATCAAGGATGTGATATTTAAAACTGCTTGATACTATTCTGAACTGTATTTCATTTGTGCATGCCTTTATTTCTTTTAGTGGGAAACAGCCCTTCTGTGCCCTTTCTTGTATAATGCTGCTTGTACATTTTCTTTTGGTTCTCGTAACCCTGTCAGATACCTTATCACCTTGCGCAGCTCTGTACAGTTGAAAATTGATTATTGCCATTTGTCCATTTATGTTGTGCCACATTTTTCATTGCCCCTGTGAATAAGCCCCTTCCCTCTCATGGTGCCATCACCATCCTCTTCGCCCATGCTGTGCGCCATAGTCTCATGTCTGTTCTTTCACAGACAATGCAATTCATTGCAATTCCTGCATCATTCCCCTAAAGCCGGGCCTTGTCACAGCTTCAAAACACATTCACATCATTTGTGCTCTTCCAGCATCTCCCAGTGCAGTCTTGGTTTGCCTTTCCACCTGAGGTGTCTCAAAGCCTCAGCTCAACCTCTGGTCTGCCTCAGTCTGTCCTGGTTGACTTCCTTTGCCTGGCAAATCCCAATTCCTTTCCCCAGAGTCAATTTTGATTTTTGCAGTAACGTCCCAGGCTCTGTCCCAGGCAGTAATTGCAAGGGAAGGGTCTGCTCCTGAAGCCATATCTTTGGCTCTGCCACACGAGGGCAAACTTCCCTTTGTGTATCCTGTTTGAAAACAGATAGCTCAGACCTGGCAGCCAGAGCCAGGACATCTTGGCCAAGTGTGGTTCAGCATTCTTGGTCCCCCCGAGGACTGGGCCTGCAGAGCACTTCATACTCCAGAGAGAAGCTCAAATTGCTCTTTTTTAAAGTTAACAGTGGATTACTGTGCTTTTCTCAAGTCCAAAGGTGCTTGAATTTATAACGGCGTGTTTACTGTCTTCCGGTGCCTGAAGTCTGCCTCTGATTTATGCTTACAGATTGAGGCATAATCAATGTCAGAAGGAAAGATGTTCTTGTTTTTAATTGAGGGAGAAAAAAAAAAACCACTAAAAATCATAAAAAATTGCACAACTTGCCAAAACCTCACTCATGTCAAAATCCATAAAGAGATCTATTTAATTCCTTATTCTAGGCTTACTGTATGGTGGAGTAATTAAGTTCACATGTTCACTTGGACTGAATAAACTACAATGCTCTAAAGAAGCTTCATGAGCTATTCTTCTGCTGAGGACAGCAGGAGGCAGAGCATCCAGCATCTGAGGACCAGGTGGCCATGGTGACAGGTTAGCACCTAGTGCAGGGTCATAGCCTGCACCAAAAACCACAGAGCACTGCTGGCTCCCATTAGGTGAGGATCTGGCCTCTAGACTGTCTCCTTCTATGATCTGAATTGCAAAAAGTTGCTTTCTGCAATTCTGACATCTGCCTGCGTGTACTGTGTGAAAGCCAGGGTCTGCATACAGATGGGTACGGACATGTCCTTGGGGTCTGTTCCCACCAACTGCAGGAGACCCTCTGGAGGGACTCGTGTGTTTGGAAATCACAGGGTATAAATCTGGATGCAGTTAGGAAGCAGCCCACAGAGAGAGCAAAAAAGATCTGGTCTTTGGCTGAGTTAAAATTGTTGGGAGTTTGGACATCCACAAAGCTGAAAATGTCAGTGAATAGGCCAAAATGACCATGTCTGATGAGCAACCTGAAAAGAAGTATTTAAATGCAGAGGTTCTGCAACTGAGGGCACAGTTTGAGCATCCAGCCATTCCCTTGTAATGACTTTTGTCCTAAAAATAACTTAAATGGTTTCCTAAACATTAACTTGAACTTGCTCAAGGGAAGGGCCTTTCTTTGGTTATAATAATTTCACGTGAAGTACAGCATGCACATTGGAGGGTAACTAGAGTTAATGTCAATTATGAATCACCAATTTCCTGCTCTAAATAGCATTTCTTCTCAGCGACTTTGCATACGGCAAGCTGCCCTGACATTTTAACCCAAACTGTTCAGCTGAGGCTGATTCTCACTTACTGTTTCCTTTTTAAATGTGAAGCTTTGTATGGGCTCTGACAACACAAAGCCTACTGATGAACAAATTAACTGGCTTTAATTTCTCATAATAAATAGCAGGCAAAAATGTTTCTTCCACTTTGCCTATTGCATTTATTATATTGCAAGAAAATCGCTTAATGGGGGTACTGGTAGGAGGTTGTAACAAAATAGAGTTGCCATTATTAGAATCTGGCTGTAACTTCCCAGATCTTTTTTTTTTTTTTTTTTTTTTTTTGCTGCTATAGGTGAATTTACAGGAGTGTTTTTTGTCATTATAGAAATGTTCAAATCACACTCCTGCCTCTGATATTCTACCCAGGAAGGCAACTATGCCCTTGTCAACTATCCAGAGATATTTCTGCCATCCAAGGTTGTATCCTCTCCCTTGTGCAAATCTTCCTGAAATGAAGCTAGAATCTGACCCACAGTGATATGCAAGCTGCAAGGAGTCCTTAGAATCTGACCTTTGCTTAGAGAAGGTACTTAAAACTGCATTTAGGTACATTAGCCTTCAATATTAGGCAAAACTACCCATTATGCCAATGGAAGCTGTTTAGGACTTTCTACTGAGCTCTGATCTCGTGGGGAACATGGCAGACAGGAAAAACAGCAGAGTTGCTACTGTTTGTGTTTACAGATGATGGAATAGAGACCAAATTTGACTCCCATGGTGCATCGTGTATCACCCGCATGGGTGGGTAGAAATGCTGTTGAAGCATGGGAGAAATTGGTTGGAGAAGAGGGACCACCTGTAGGCTATATTCCAAGGTCTGAAACTCCGCATGGGAAATCTGAGAGGCATGATTGAAAAACCCTTCTGGGAAAAAGACTGAGCGTAATATAGTCTGCTTTTAGATGTGATTTGGATATCCCATAGGACACATCATGACTGTTCTTTGATATTCAGATAAGCATTTGACAGACAGCAAGTCTTTATAGGGAGATTCTTTCTCCAACAGATGGAAGAAATACCCTACAAACTGCACACTGCACATCAAGTGTCATTATCCCACACTGTTTGACACAAAACTTTCCTGCAGCCTCAGGAAAAAAAAAAAGCAAAGTACTTAGCATTGACCTATGTACAACTGTGGATATCTGGCATGTTATAGAGAGAGCATATGCTTACAGGATAATTTCAAGCAGCCTTAAATGTGGAATTCATCTGCCAGAACCAAACCATCCAACAGCTGAATTAGTAAATCATGACTCTTGGCATCTTGGCCAACACTCTTGGATCCTTTTGCTATCAGTGGAGAGAAACAGGTAGTGTCAAATGTGGTTCCACCTCATCCTAGCATCAGCAAGTGAACCATTCTTTGGGCAGCACCTATTCCTGTTTCCACTGACAATAAGAGAAGCCTAGAGCGATTTGCTGAGTCTGATATCTCTTAACTTCAGGGCAGTGAATCTCACAGGTGTCTGTGGAACAATTGATCCGTACCACCAAGATTCACAGGAACGCAATAGTTTTTCTCCATCAGATACAAAGAAGTGGCAATGGTGATCAGAGTGTAGTGGAATTATTACTCAGCGATTTGTCATTGCAGTGCCTTCAGATTTGACTCCTAAACCAGAATTTAGGAATAAACCTCAAGCACCAGACCACCAGCCTGATGGCTGAAATGTTCTGGGGAGGTGGGTTGATATATTTGCAGTCCTGTGGAGAAGTCAGACTTGTGCCGTTTCTGCTTCACCTGGGGCATCCAGAATGGTGCATCCAGTCACATCAAAGGAAATGGGGACAGGGATTATGGTGGCCACAGTTTCTTCTAGCAGAAGACTCTACACTCAGGCAATTCTATCTTTTAGCGATCTGAAGATAGACTGAAGGTATATTTACTCTCTTACTCATTATTTTGTCAGGGAATTGAGTTGTCTTTCTTGTCTGTATACCCTTACCTTTGTTTCTTCCAGTGGCTTTAAAACCAGCTGGTCAATTTCAACCAATTTTGCAGCAAGGCAGAGATTTTGGAGGAAACAATGTTTCTTGACAAATTCTTGGATGTGTAAATAGGCATATGTTCTTTCCCCTAGACAACAGTACTGCTGCATCCTTTTAATGTCTTGCAGAAGGAAATTGAAGCACACATGGTACAGCAGTTTGAGTAGGTGAGGAGCTGTAGCACTCTAGCTGGTGAGTGGGTACCTGCTAGCCATTTAGGGCATACCGTCCCTTCCTCAGTAGTCAGGCTGTAGCTTTAAAAAGAAGTTGAGATATTTGTGGAAGGAAACAAAGGATACGGCTGAGGCAAAGTCAGACATTACACGTCCTCAAGAGATTCAGGGGCCAGGGAGTTGAAGGCAACATAATGGCAAAACTTGAATGGGCAACCATGAGGGATGTAGGATTAAAAATGTGTAGTAATCCAGGATTCTTCACTTCTCCTATATAACCTTTTTATCACGGATTTGTAGGCAGCATATTGCAAGAGAGCCCTCCGTGTCCATGTCCTGAACCTACTGCTTGCTGTGAAGGCATCAGGGGACACCAATTTTGGGGGACACCGATTTCAGGTCATAGCGCAGAATCATTTTCATGTTAGTTGAAAAAAAATATGAGTATATTTCTCAGGCAATATGTCTTTCTGACTTCTGCAATAAAATGAATAAGCAAATAGTTCAAGCCTAATTTTCACATTATTCTTTATAGCTCCCTAAATAGAGGAAGCCTTGCTATATAATAATGTAATATGTGTAAGCCACGGAATAAACACTTCCAGATACTCTTAACGCACATTCATGTATATGTAAAAACATTAAAACAAGAGGAGCACTTAAGTTGTAGAATAGGCAGTTAGGTGTTTAAATAACTTTGCAAAATTAATCTGAGGGAACACATGACAGAATGACATGAGACATGAAAAAGAGAAATTACCTGAACGGACATTTGTGCTGCTTGATCCTGGGTTGTTGTACATGGGTGTGTAACTTTATGTACCAGAATTAATTATCTAATACCTGTTTGGATTATTAAAATGGTAGAAAATAGTTTCTCTAAAGGTTCTGGATATCTTTTTTCTGTACAATATATGTGTATATTGAATATATAAATATTATATTGCTTGTTACTGTAGATCCTTCTCCATCATTGCAATACTTTCACTTCTCCCTGCATTTCTAGCTATAAAAAGACTACCAGTGGTCATGTCTCTAATATAATCTGCCCTTTTTCAATTCAATAATTAAACAAAATATAATCCTTCCATGGACTGTATTCCTATGCATCCTACCTGTTTGCAGCAGTAGGGTACATGTTTGTGTCTGTGCATAAGAACATGTCTATATTTAAAAGTTATCCTTGCATATTTATTCATGGTCTTCACAAATGCAACCATCACAGATACCAAGTGGTCCTTTTCTGACAGTACATTTGATGATATGAATGTCTGTTATCCACATTTCTGAGAATGCAACAATCACACATGGAATGTTATGAACTGGCAGCACTGGAAAATCCCTCAAATTGAAACATGCCTCTTTTGCTACAGAATTCTGAATACTTTTCATTCACAACAAGCACACTCTGTAGAGGTGAAATTCCACTCCTCTGAGGAGTCAACATGATGCTTGATGATGTCAGTGGGGCAGAGAATTCAGTTGTACTGAACTATAGGTAATGGTTATTTTTTTCTGTGGATGGACATGAGTTTTGTAGGTGCATACAGAGATGGAATATAGAAGCAAGTATACTAAGACTTCAGGTTCACAATGCATTTCATGGAGTCGGTAAGGGAGTCGGTAAGGGATGCTGGTAGAGCTCTACACAGAGGTGAATCTCCTTCTCTTCAAAGCTATAGCCTAAGTCTTCAATGGTGGATTTATCCAATTTAATTCTACCTATCTAAAAAATAGGAATTTAGTCTGACTGTCAGCAAAGTATTCTTTGGTGCTCACAGGGAGAAAGACTGTTGTTGATGACTATTTTAAACTGTCCTGAAATGAAAGAAATTTGAGATGGAAACTCTATTCGCCACTGGAATACACTCAGTTTTCAGATGATGGCTGCTAGGTGAGATAAACTCCCCATGAAGGGATCTCTGATTAAAATTGAGTTGGGAGCAGGACATCTTATAAAATATCTGATCATTTCATATGTCTAATCATCTCTGAAAACGTATCTCTGATCTGTGCTTTGCACTTTTTCTATTTTAAATGACTGTTTTTATGGGAGGGATTAAGTTACTGTGGTTGAGAGAAGATGAATATTTATGAAATATTATGAAAAAGTTGTGGGCCATAGACAGGAAATGGGCATGGCTGAGCAAGGACCTGATGGTCAAACTGAGGGATAAGAAGGAAAAATAATAGGCAGAGGAAGCATGGATGGGTGGCCTGGGAAGAATATAAGGTGGCTGTCCGGACATGCAGAGACAGAACCAAGAAACCCAAGGTGATATGGAACCAAACTTGGTGAGGGATGTGGAAAATTATAAGAAGGGTTTATTTAGATACATCAGGCAGAAGAGACAGACAAAGGAGAGTGTACTCCATTTGATTAGTGAGAAAGAGGAACTGGCTTCAACGGACATGGAGTCAAGAAATCTTCCGACTGTAAGAGCAGAATGAGTTTGAGACCATGTCATGAGACTGAATATGTACAAATCTATGAGGCCGTGCGTTTTAGGGTCCTGAAGGAACTGGAAGGGGCCCTGGGCAGCCTGATCTGATGGGTGGCAGCCCTTCTCACAGCGGAGAGTTGGGACTAGACAATATTTAACGTCCCTTCATACATAAGCGAATCTATGGTTCTATGATACTATGATTCTATAGTTCTTTTGGGAGGAGGAGGGGGAGGCTATTTTTTGTACTTTTACTTTTGTGCTTTCAATCATATGTAAGTTAATTCAGACCACGAATGGGAGTGTCAGATTGTAAGTCACCAACCTATGAGGTTAATCAACTGCTGATTAACTTCCACTTCTTGCCAAATGTGGTCTTGAAGCTGGAGATGAAAAAGTGAATGCAATTTTTGTTGTTGTTGTTGTCAAATTTAGTCCAATATCTGCAGATTTTCCTGCATTTGGAAATTGTTTCTGTGGCAGAAACCAGACAAGCACTACTTCTCAGAAATACCACTGTTTGACAGGTAATTGCTAATTATTGGGTATTTAACGTGTGCTTTGCACCCAACAAGTAACTAATAAGAATATTCTCTCCCATAGATGACACAAACTACACAAACCTATGCTGTATGTTTTAGAACTCAAGGAGTGTAATTTTCAGTAAGGACTGAGAGTTATGTACTGTTTCCTGGCAGATTTCATCCAGAAGCTTCTTAGTGTGCCTTTTGTCTTGGACATTGCAGGTCCTTTACGTGAGCAACCAGATATGTGAGCCATTTTCCTTCTCATAGATAAACAGAGACAAGTGGACATGGCAGCTGAATGACCAAAGGGACATTGCCTTTAGTTTAAAAAGCAGGTGTAGGCTAAATTAAAAGGCATTGTTCTGAATAGTCTTTTTAAGGTAAGCGCAGTGCCAGAGTGTGGGTGGCATGTCAGCTTGCAGCTCCAAGTGAGTGAAGATGATGCTGAGCTCTGCTGTCATCCATACTGGGTATCCACAACAAAGGAGGCAGAGAGCCCATACAGACATGGTCAGTGAGAGAAGCCCAGGGTTGACTAAAGAGGCAAAACAATGTAAGCACTGAATATGAGGGGAAAGTGTTCAGGAAAACTCATGTCCTAAGGATGTGAGTCCTAAGTGGATCAATTTTTTATCCTGTTAGCCAAACCTGGCTCTGCAGCAAGGCAAGCCAAAGAATGTCTTCTTTATTGTTTCCATGATGCTTACTCATCTACAAGCCATTCCCCTTTTAGATTATTCTATTTTTAAGGCATAATTTCCATCTGTTCTTTGATCTAATGCTACATAAGACATTTAGTTAATAACATCATCCATCAAATACCAACTTTCCTTTAGAGTTCAAACACAATCGACACAGGACCCCGTCCATCTGCTGGCCAGTGCCTCTGAACAGATCCTGCTTGTGAATGGCCAGCTATGTCGCCTATTTTTTAATTAACCAGCTAAGGTCTGCTCTTCCTCGTGCTCCATACTGCCTCAGGATGACTAGGGGGCACTCCAAAGGGAAGGAAGACATGCTCCACTGTGGGAGTCAAAAAGGAGGTTTAGTGCATCCAGAGCCATGCACAGACAAATGTATTTGGGATGTTCTCATTGTAAGTAGGTTTCTCCACTGGATGGAGTCTACCTTCAGCCTTCCAGGGCATTCATTTTTGCGTAAAAGGCAATATTTGTGTAAAAGTTTTGAAGGAAAGCATTTCCTCTCAGAATTTGGGGGCTGATCATCTGAAGCGCCTGGATTGCAGATTTGCACACAAACATTCATACAGAAAACACTTGGCTGCTTACTCAACTGGGAAACCCGAGAACATCAGATGATTTAGGTGACAAATTGCAGTAAAGCAGCACAGCTTGAATTTAAGATATCTGAGATCAATCACAGTTCACATAAAATCTAAAAAATAATTCTCAGAAAAAAAAGGAGATTAATGAGTAACTCAGTGAAAAAGCAGTTTCCCTATGGATATTTTCCAGGTGCAAATACATATAAGTTTTTTAAATGATTATTTTCAGATTATTTTCTTACCTCGCTGCACTGTGGTTTGCTTTGTCTTGCACACAGCGCATTTATTTAGAATGGAATTTTATTCAGGACTTGTATTCCGCTGTCTTACATATGCCCTTGCATACGTATCTCCAGATCTGAAACAATAACAACAACAACAAAAGCCTACGTTTCCTCCTGTTCCCTGGCTTGCCAATAATAAGAAGTCCCTGCAGAGAGGAGCTTGGCTGGTGGCATTTCGTGATTTCTCAGATAACAAGAGCTTTGCATTTCTGTGGAATTCCCATTTGCCAGCGAGCTGCTGCTGCCGCTGCCCTGATTGATATATGACTGCAATGGCACTTTTCCATTTGACATTCTCTCTCCCTCTCTCTCCCGCTCTCTTAAACAGCCCTAACTTTTGTGTGTTGCAAATATAAAAGGCAAACCATGTGACAGAGGGACAGCAGAACAAAAGCATCTGGAAGCAACAGGACCTCTTTTTAGCTCTCCGAAGAGTTGGAGGGAAGGAAGGAGCAGTGCCTTTGCTGAAGGTAAGCACACAAATAAGAGTTTCCTCCAGGTTTCGAGTGTTTCATGGGCTCAAACTGAGCACTTAGTCCCTTAAACAGACAAACACACATTCTCTGTGTGCTGACTTTTAATTAAAACGTGATACTGTAGAGTGGGCACAGCTCTAGTACCTGTCTCCTTATCCTTGTGCCTTTAGATCTGTCTTCTTCCTGAAAGATGCCTGTAAGCAAGCAGAGAGGTGGCACAGTGTGAGCAACTTGCTAAAACTTCTACTTTTGTGAGTGTGCTGGCTTCCTGTTTACATCTCTGCGCTGGCTGTCACTGTATGGCTTGGAGTGAATGGAGTGAAGCTGGCTGCTGCCCCAAGTGTTGCTATCGCCATCACTGGCTTTGTCCCATTGCAGTAGGGAGCCATGGATGCAGGCAAGCCTGCTACTTTAAAACTGAGCTGTTTACTTTTATTGCTACTTATACACATCCTTCCCTTGCCAGTCATCTGCTGCAGCACTCAGAATAATTCAAAACAACAGGCAGTATTTATTTCTAGCTTTGTGTGTCACGCTCTGCGGGAGCACCCTTAATTTGCACGTTATTATTTATCAAAACTTCTGGGAAGCTCTACTACAGACTGGACAGCACTGGCTATGGATTAGGCTAGATTTCATACCCACCCTTGATTGGCTGAAGCCTATGAGGGAAGCCGTGGCGTTTGCCTTTGCTGTAGCCCTGCAGGGTATATTTAGTAGGTAGCCGACCCTCGGCACGACGCGCCGTGCGTGTGGCCGGGCGGGCGGTCGCCCGGGCGGGAGGATGCTGCGCGGGACCCCCGGCCGCCCTCTGCGGGAGGGGGAGGCTCTCGGCACCCTGAAATCCCGGCGTGCCGGGGCATCGTGTCTCTGTGCAGCGGTGTCAGGGGACGAGCATGGCTGTTCTCTGCCTCTCAGGGAGAAAGGAAGAGTTTTGCTGTTATGAGCCAAGAGATAAAGCAGCAGAGCAGTGTAAGCACAGTCCTCTGGAGCGGATAGTGCCCTGAGAGAGCCCCGCTGAGGAGGAAAACCCCCGTCTCTCTGCTGAGACTCAGGTAAGAGAATTCAACCTATGAAAGTTCAAACTGATGGGTTCAGTAGCCAAAAGAACCTGAGTAACAAAGACAAACCATGTGAGGAGAAGTCTCAGTTGTTTGTGCTGCCTGAGCTAAGTGTTCCGGTGTCAGTAGTGACTCAAACTGAATGTGTGCTTGAGGTGATAATTTTCTTGTGACAGATACAATTTTGCAAGGCAATGTGTGTGCACCAACTCCTGTGGGACTGTCAAGCAGATTTCTTATCCTACCCTTGAAGCTGATTTAAATTTCTCCCACAGTGTCCCCATAATACATCCTATTTGTTTCTACCTCTGACTGATGACATGACAAGTGACTTGCTAAAGTTTCGGCAGCTCTTTAGAGACAAAAGAATAACATTTTATTGTTAAACATTACAGTTGCTAAAGTTCAGTGACCCCGTCCTAGTCACTGAGAGGTGAGGACTCTGCATACTTAGGATCCTTATGGGTACTTTCCAACTTGGGTTATTCTATGATTGTATGAAATGATTATTTAAAACCACCAGTGGGTACAAACTCATTTCAGATCAGTGCCTCGCTGTAAAATTATTTCCTACTGGAAGCAACCCATATGTCTGGTGCAGGTCAATGAATGTGGATACAATAATCACAGTGCTGTGGTTATTTGTCCTTCCTCAAAAGAAAATCTATGTTTTAGGACCTCTATTTTTTTCCTGTTGAATTGCTAATCATGCTCAGATTTGCCCAGACTGTGAGACCTTATTCATATCTGTGAGCAGTTATGCACATGAATAATTCCCTTGACTTAAATAGAACTATTTAGTGAGTAATTACTTACCAGCTTGAATCAGATGTTACCAGTGTGACTTGTACCTTGACATTATTCATGCTGCAGCAATGCAATCTTATTTGTAATACTGATTTTATAAAAATACACTGTAGGATTTACCGGTCAAAAGCAAATGGGGAAGGAATGGAAGATGTTTCCAACTTACAAAACAGGAAGAAATTTCATTTAGTTAAGGTATATAATTAGAGGTTACCGCTGTTTATTCCAATTACAATCTTGTTATGGACAGCCTTGTGTAGAGTTAGCTGCAGCAGTACCCTGGGTAGTCACCCAACTGTGGCTGTTCTCAGCAACAGCCACTGATCCCAACAGAACAACCCCTAATGTGCCATAGAGGCTTAGGCAGCACATGTACGCTCTTGCTTGTTTGAGTTGCCAGTGCTGCAATATTTTTTGCAAGGGTGGTCGGGAGGTGAATCACCTTCTTGCAGGCTGGTGCCGATGCCTACAGTGACTTTTTTGACAGGGAGCCCTTGTGGAGTCAAATTCATTCCCCATTTCCCTGGGGCCGCTTCTATCCCCTTGCGGATGCGTCTGCTGCCAGATGCAGTAGGAAGTGACCAGGGTTGTTCTTGGACTTTGGAGTGAACTGAAGACCTATGCTGCAAAGCTTGGATGAAGCCACTGAGACAAGTCTTTGCATCAAGTCTGGAAGATCATCTGTTTAACAGAAAGTAGAATTATAAAAAGATCCTGTTTCTCCCTAACACTACTGTTGTAATTACAACTACCAACTACTATTACAAATAGAACAAGCTCCTCTGCCTCTAATGTCCTGCTGAGTACCAGGAGGCACTTGCCTCTCTGAGGGTTGGAAAAGTTTTGCTACATGAGCCTGCACTGCAGTGCCCTGTTATTTGAGTAATCGTCTCTTGAGCGTGGCTGGAAGCGGCCACATCAAAGCAGAGCACAGAGACCCTGGGGCAGACAGCAACAGGGGAACTTGCTGCCATGAAGGATTTTTCCCTAGCCCCATCAACCGAGCTCTCAGAGTCCTGTGACTTTACAGCCCTTCCAAAAACTCTTTAAAGATAAAACCCTTCAGACTGCAACCAACCTATAAACACTGAAACCTTTTGCTGAGCCCTGATCAACTTTTGCCTGATCTGTGATATCTTGTTCCATCGAAACACTGTGGGTTGTGTAAGCACATGTTTCTTTTCATCAGTCTTCAGCATGCAGCGTCTCCACTCCTTTCCCTTCCCCACGCCCTGGTATCTTGGGATGGGGTGAGTAGCTGTGCCCGCTTCACCTTTTTTTCTTGCTCTTTCCTTGCTTGCTCAACAGCCCTCTTGTGAGCTTGTTGGCAAGAGAAATGCTGGATTGCTGCTGGGTTAGCTCAGCTGTCTGCCTCTGGCCAAGAGCACCCCACTTTGCCCACACTTCTCTGCAGGCATATGAAGAGATGCTGCTGTCTCTGCTGGATATGATCAGCTGTTATTTCCTTTTTATATGTGTCAGTGTGGAACATATTAAAATTTCTCAGCAGTGGTATGCGTGGAATCCTTCTGATGCCCCACCTCTAACTTAGCTGAACAATAAAAGCAAGGTTGTAGTAAGCCTTTGAGCAGCTGGCGGTCTATATATTCCTTCTTTTTTCACATAATCTAATTCGGACCATTACCCGGGTAGCAGTGGCACTACCACTTTCAGACACCAACAATTCTTGTCCCCTTTGTTGGAATTTCACTGTGTGAATTTTGCAGAGATCCCTCCTATTGTGGGCAATTCCAGCCTTTCTTCTGGCGTCCCAACATTTGGCTGCTGATGCCATGGAGACAGTGCACCCAGGAATTCCACTGCCCTGCTGTTCTTCAGCTTCTCTTTGTTATTTTTCTACCTGCATCAATCACTGTTATGGCTCACGCTTGTCACATTTTCATGCTCATTGTTATGGGGCTGCAGACGTCGGTTCAGCAGAGCAGAGGCAGCACAGGTTACACTGCCCTTTAAGACATGTGAGTTGAAGATCTGAGTTAATGCCTCCGCTCTGGTTTGGCAAAGGTTAAGCATACCATGGCAGTGACAATCGCATTACTGTCATAGCAGCACAGCTCAAAGAGAGTGGGACCTAGGGGAATGCTGTTAGATGACATAAAATTGCTACCATGAGCCAAATGCTTAGGTTCTGTAATTAATCGAGGTGCATGGATGTTAGTCTGAATTTCACCTGTCTATAAAAGAAGAGAGGATTTTGCTGCAGGGAACATTTCTTTCAGTCATGGGCTATCTCCAGCTTGCATAGCACGCTGCTTGTCCTGGTGGCAGGGATGTCTTTGCTTAACATTAAAGAATGAGAAACTCATTCCTGCATCTAGTGATAACTACAGCTCTTCAGTAAATGCATTAAAGTAATCTCTAATCATCAGGCAAGCAGTATAATGAAAGCCAGAGAACCAGAAACATCCACTGTTTTGTAGCACACTCCAACAGGTAAGAGAACACATGCCCGAATGCCCTAGACCTCTCAGCAACTTGTAATTTGGCCAAGAGTCATTTTTCCATATGTTGGGTCATAAGACTAACACAGAGGTAATTACTGAAGCAAATCCTATAGCTAATGCTCAGCTGGGAATATTTGCATGTGCCCAGCAGCCTCTACCCTGCTGTTTTCCTGCTGGGAGAAATGGGGGTCTTTTGAATATAGCTTGGCTCTGAATCTGAGGGGCAATGTCATTCAGCGCTGTTTGGATGAACAAGTGCAAAGCTGGATTCCTCCCTGTTTCCATCCCCAACTCATGATCAGGACTGCTCTGTAAGACACAAGACTGATGAAAGAATCCAAGGCTGGCATCACCTTACCATTAAACAATTCTGCCTGCTCTGGGGCTCATTAGAGGCAGATCCTATGCATGCCTCCAATCAATCTATTTAAAGTTTCCTAGAGACGGCAAAAAGAAAGAATAAAAATACAAGCACTCTTTTGTCTACTAGTAGCTATTCTTTGCAAGTGTATTAAAAACCTTTCTCCATTTTTGTCCCTGCCTGTCTGCTGGCTGGGCGCCAGACCGCAGCACCCACTAGACGTTGTTATTTCAACTGCCCAGCAGCACTGGTAGCTCTCCCCCCTCTCAGCTACCTGGAGGACTGAAAACACGCTTGGAGACTTGAAAAGGGGAGCGAAACTTTGCTTGCTTGAGTGCTGTTCAGCTGGAATTGTTCCATCTCGTGCTCCCGGTCCCCCCACTGTGCCCCTACTTGTGGGGCCCTGCAGAGCAGCCACCAAAGCTCCCTGCTCCAGGGCCATCAGCAGCCATGAGTTCCTCCTTTGCATGTGCTGCAATTACTGACTCATTGTTTCGTATGAACTACCATGGTTTTCTTATTTCTTTTTCTTTTTTTCTCAGTCTGCTTACCAGCACAGGTATTTTTCTTTAGAAATACTAACAATTTAGCAAAACCTCAGAGCAGAAAATGACATGTAGACATTTTCCCACTAGTGTGTCTGACATTTCTAGCTGTCCAGAGCTAGCATTCATTTTTTCTTCTTGGGTTTTGTAGGGCAATGTTCTGCAGCTGCTGGCTGGCAGGCCATGGAGCAGAGCAGCCCTCAGTAAGACCAGAATATGTGCTTCCTATCTGTGATCATCCAGATTAAGAGGCTCAAGCCCCTTCTTCTGAGCCTGTTATGTATGGCCCATCCCTGGAAGTGTTCAAGGCCAGGGTGAATGGGGCCCTGGGCAGCTAGACCTCGTGAGTGGCAACCCTGCCCATAGCAGGGGAGTTGAAACTGTATGAGCTCTGAGGTCTCCTCAATCCTAAGCCACTCTGTGATTCTATTATTTTCCTTTTTGTTGCCTCCTTCCTTTCTCATGCTGGTAGCCAGGAACCTCCAGGCCTTTTTTTCTTGAATTGCACAGAGCTGCACTGCTTTTATATTCTGGGCATACACACCCCTGTGACTTGTTCAAGGCTCAGCCCTCAGTGTCCCCTGCCAGTCCTATGTCCCAATGGCCACTGCATAACCCCTTTGCTACCTCTGTGGCAAAATGGAGGGAAGAAATCTGACTTTCTCTAACAACGCAATGGTCACAAAATACAAAAGCATTTTGAATGCACATATGGCAGGCCAACTATCTCATTGGCAGAAAATAGCTGCAGTAAAATAACACAATGAGAAGAAAAGCATATTTATTAACAAAATTAAAGCATACACAGGATCTTATAAAGTCTCTGAGGTGACAGCAAGCAGGATCAGGCAGAGCATGTTAGATTGTCCCTACTATGAGACAACCCAGTTAATAGACAACTGGTCTATTAAATTGCTCAAATGGTGACCTCTATGATTTTGTCCCACAGTGTTGTTACCCAAGCAGTTCCTGGGCAAAGTGTGGAAGGTGACGTGGCCTGGAAGCCATCAAAGTGCTGTGGAGCCTAGAGGAGGCCTGGGAGCAGATCATGTAGTGTGGCTGCTGCATGCCAGTTGCTCATCCCCACCTCCCATCCCCATCTCCTTTCATGTCCCTTTTCATGGCAGTGGAGAGCTTAACTCTGCAGAACAAATCCTAACAGTAGAATTATAGAATGGCTTGGGTTGGAAGGGACCTTAAGGACCATCCAGTTCCAACTCTCCTGCCATGGCGGGGGACAACTTCCACTAGACCAGGCTGCCCAAAGCCTCATCCAGCCTGGCTCAGAGTGCCTCCAGGGATGGGGCACCCACAGCTTCTCTGGACAGCCTGTGACAGGGCCCCATCTCTCTCTGGGTAAAGGATTTCTACCAAATGTCTAATCTGAATGTATCTTCCTTTCAATTAAAGCCATTATGCCTTTTCCTAGCACTGCATTCCCTGACAGATACTCCCTCCCCAGCTTTCCTCTAGGCCCACTCTAAGTACTGGAAGGCCACAGTGAAGTCTTCCCGGAGCCTTCTCTTCTTTAGGCTGAACAAGCCCAGCCTTTCTTCACAGGAGAGGTGCTCCAGCCCTCTGAGCATCTTCGTGTTCTCCTCTGGGCCCACTCCAACAGCTACACTCCTTCTTGTGCTGGGGTCCCCAGGCCTGGACTTGGTGCTCCAGGTGGGGCCTCACAAGGGCAGAGCAGAGACGTACAATCACTTCCCTTGCCCTGCTGATCACCACATAGCACAATTCCACTGCAGATTTTAGCAGAGTGCAGATGCCCCAAATCTCAACTCTTCTGATGTAATTTTTTTCCAGGTATGACAAAGTTATCAGAAAATCCACTTTGCCCTCATAAAGATCTCTGTGGCGTTTTTCTCAGGACAGCAGCAGTAGTCCAAACACACACACACACACATATTTAGTAACAGTTTTTTAGGGCTGGATTTTAGAGAAACTGAGTGATCTTATAACTTGTCTGTTTACATAACTAATTGAGAATGAGGGAACCACATGGCAGGTTCCAAGTAATTGTGTTTACTAAATATGCACAACACGCAAGGCCGGGCTTAGTTATATATACACATTGCTGCTCCAACTGGATTTTGGCAGCCTCTGGAACATGAAAGACGTTGAGTGAATTGAAATGCATCATCATCATAAAGCAGGAGTCTCAGGAACAAAAAATACTCTGCAAATGGAGGCCAAGCTGAACATACGTGCATGCCTAATTCACAGGCTCAAAAGCAGGGAACAGCTAAGTGGAAGTACACCAGAAATGAGGTTTTCCATTGCTCCCTTCCTATATTCCAGGGTAAAAGCTGAGCAGATCCAATAGACCTTTGGAGAATTCCTCGTTTCTTGATTTTTTCCAAGATACATAGCAAAAGAAAATTTCTGTTCATGTTCTCTCAAAGCAACTGACTAAATAATTCCAGATGATGGAATTTTTATTCCGTTCTTAGAGCAAACAAAAAATCTTCATCTTCTCTGTTATTTAAATTATATTAAGACTGTGATAAAAAAAATCTTTATTTCAAGCATTCAAAGAACAGGTAACAATAACACAAAGTTGGTAAAATAACCTTAACTCTGCCCCAATATTCATGTGTGGTGCAGTCTTGGATTGCATGTTTGCATAGTCAGGCTTTGGGATAGCTTCCATTTTTCCCTGCAGTTTTTAGATAACAGTTGTAGCAGTTTTGAATGACAGCTGTAATTTAGCATGGTATGTCCATATGAGTTCCAAAAAAGCAATTTTAGGGAATTATGCACTTGTAAGCCTATTATTAACAACACATAATGCTCATATCAGTGAATTCTGAAAGAATGGCAAGCAGTGATTTTCATTCATTCTTTGGCCAAATATTTTTTGTCACCAGTGCATCTTCTTCTTTATGGGATGCTGTAAAACAGAAGTATTTCACCTTCTTTCTTAGCTTGGCAGACTGACTGCTCACCACAGTTTTTCAGATGAGAAGAAAGTGGGAGAAAGGCAGCTCAAAAATTGTTGATTTTGACCCAAAAAAAGTGGTATGTTCCAAATGATATAAAACACAAAATGTCATCTTTAAGTGTATCTATAACAATTAATGATGATGAAGTGTACTTCTGCTTTGAGACAGATGGACAGACAGATGTAATTCCTGATGCCATGCAATGTGTAGGATTTTATAATTTCAGACAGTGTTTCAAAAAAGAATTTTTTTAAAATAAAATAAAATTTGAGTGCTGATTTGAAACAATATCCTATTGCACAGTTTTAGATGGAAACGGGAATGTCATGTCATAGTGATGTACCTGAGTGAAAATATTTAGTCCTTTTAGAATCAATGTAAAAAATGTTTTACCTCTGGTTCAGATAGGCACTAACTTCTGTATGTCTAAATATTCCTGTGAGATATAAATATTTTTCCAGTAGCTCAATAGTATATGGGATATGTACTTGAGAAATATATGTGTATACCTCACATAGGTATGACAGTAGATACCGGAGGTGCAAATATCCCAGTATTGTCTGCAGTCCCACCTCCAATTCCAACACGCCCATTTTGCCAGTATGTCCATCAACAACAGATCACAGCTTTTTCACAAAAGATGGGTCACAAAAGACAGAAAGATGGTCTCTTTTTATTAAGAAATATAACACTCTGCTTGTCTTCTATTGGAGTTTTATTACCAAGCTACACTTCATTTCTTTGCCAGGAAAGTATCAGGGAAATTTTTAAAGGCTGTGAGTCTGCTAAGACTTTTTGTGCAGATTTTGTGCTGTGCTTATCCTAAAGAAGGTACAGACGCTTTCCTTTTCTCACATTTTCCCCTCCTTCTTTTCAACTTTCTCACAGTGTTTTTGTGAGGCAGACTCTGTGTCATTCAGTTATTTCCTGAAGCAAACTAGAGAGATAAGCCTTTGAAAACTGAGCCAGGACACCAGATTTCTCTCACTGTATTAAATCATACTGATCAAAACCATAGAAAGATATAGAAAAAATAAAGGAAGAGTGGGACAGAGAGAGAGTGGGAAATGGGGATCCCTGGATGTAGTGGTAAATGAGATGAGACCGTCCAATCTCAAGTAAATTTTCTTGGACAGAGAAGGAGTTGCTGGGTGTGTAATACTGGTTAGCTATGCTGGAGAGAGACCTTGCCAAACAGAGTGTTTTGGTCAGCCTCTTTAGAAAGAAGAATGGGAAAGTAGGTAAAAGGTTAAACACAAAAAAAGTGCATCACTCCTCTTGTTAGCTAATGCTTGGACAACATCTCTGTGAACCACAGTCTTGCTTCTGTGAAGGGCTCTGTCCCAGCTCCCATGATAGAGACGTTTCTGTCTTGTCATGCTGAAATGTTTGGAGGAATATTTGTTGAGACAAAGGAGAGTGTGCACAAACATATCTGAGATCCTGTGTTTGGCATTGCTTAAGCTCCCTGTACTGACAAGACATAGTATTTTTTCATTGCCACATCCACTGTAAAACATTTGCTTACAGAAAGGACTTCTGTGACTTCTATGGCTAAGTACAGCAGATTATACACCAGACACTGGGAAAAAAAAATACTGTCAGTTAAATACAGTCACATAAATTTTCTATTTAGACGCATGAACAATAGTTCGAAACCAAAAAAGGCTTTCATAAATGTCTAACACAGAGACCATCCCTAATTACGTACATTTGTTCCCAGCATGAGACCTTGCCTGACAAGTCCTGACTCCCAGCTTGGACAAGCTCTGGAAGTGTTTACTGCTGCTATGGGCTCCTCTTGCAAAAGTGTTGGAGTGAGCTATAAAGCAGTATACAAATCACTGAGCACTCTGGTGGGGAGGCCTTGCCGTTTCAGGCTGTAGAGTACTGTCTGCAAAGCACAAAGCTGTTCTGAATAAGGCTTGTGCAAGGCAGTAAGGGCACATGGCATCTCTTTAAATAGGCAAGAAGCTTTGGGGAGCGTTTCTGCATAAGCAGTGATTTTATCTTTTTTTGTCATAGATTTCTTCAGAAAGGCTTCGCACTTTTAGCTGAATTGAAAACTGCTCTTTGCTCCAGCAGGTTATGCTCCAGATGGATAATTCACAGCCCTGCCATGCTGTAGCTCTCTGTAGTAAAAGCAAAGTTAAATCACCCATTTAAGACTACAGCCATGAGCAGCCCAGGGAGATGTTCCCCTGGAGGGCTTTTCGGGACTGAATGGCAGTGTGTGTGATTCCACCTGCAGATCTATGTTTTCCCCACTCGACTGCTGGGATGCACTTGGATATTATGGAATACTATGTGTTTTTCAGATCCTATTCTTTAATTAACAGGGACTGAACTGCTTGTGCCCAGGCAGGGACTGGTTGTGTCCCTTGTCTCTACAGGAGCCCTGCCTGTCTCCCTCCTCTCCATTTGCTGCCTGGGAAATTCCCTTTGGTAAGGCAGGAGGCAGCCTGGCTCTGCCTCTAAACATGCTTTTTGACACTTCGAGTGAATATGCCATCCTTCCCATTTGCAGCAAGCTCTACCGTGTTATCCACCACCAGTTTTCAGGGGAACCCATCAGGGACACTGCTGAGTGAACAAGATGGGTGCTGCAACACTTGTAACATGAAAAGTTAAAAGGTTCTTTGTGGTAAAAAATGATGGAGCAGTGCTTAAAGTAACACATCTCCTTCCTAATGCCGCGTGCCATACCTACAGTGGGAATGATGCTCTCTCAGAGAGTGTATTTTGGCAAGCAAAAATCCTATGAGGCTTATTATTATTTATGTCTGTTTTTCTTCAGAGCTGTTTTTGGTCAGGATTGTGATTTATGGTGTTTTTATTCCAGCTACATGGGAGATTCTCTGATGGATTACAATCTCAGCAAACTCTAACTCCAGAGGAAGAATGACAGCTAAGAGACTTAAACCAGACTTTTCACTTTCCTGGAGAGGAACTGGCTCGCAGTATTTGGAGTTTTTTTAATCCTCTACCTCCCTCTGCTGTTATCACAGCGAAGTTCCTCAACAATGGGAAGTCATGTACTTGCAGCTTCCATTTCCATGCTCTCGCTCCTGGCAATGATCGGAGACGTGGACAGCAAACCAGACAGTTCCTTCATGATCGACAACGATCCCAGCCGCTGCATGAGGCATCACTATGTGGACTCCATCAGCCACCCCCTGTACAAGTGCAGCTCAAAGGTAAGGGCTCTGCTCCCCCATCGAAGTGTTAAAATGAGTCATTTTGTGTGAGTTCCTCTGTATAAATTCATTGCAACCCAAACACAGATATACCCACAGGTAGAGGCATCTGAGTGTACACATCAGCTGGAGGGGAAGTCACTTGATTCTTTCTTCTTCAGAAGGAAAAATACGCGGCGATGGTCAGATTAACATGCAGTAAATGAGGTTATACAAAGGAGCACTCTCAGGACTCAGCTGCCATCACCAAGGAGATGAAGAGTAGGTCACCCTGCAGAAGCTGTGGTGCCCCATCCCTGGAGGTGCTCAAGGCCAGGTCAGATGGGGCCCTGTGCAGCCTGAGCTGGTGGGGGGCAGCCCTGCCTATGGCAGGGGTTGGGGCAGCGTGGGCTTTGAGGTCCCTTCCAACCCAAACCATTCTGTGATTCTATCCCAGTTAGCCCTCCTGTGAGTGAATGTTTAATTGGAGCACATAAACTTGTAACTTGTGAGATCAAGCTCTGAGATAAAGAATCAAGTGATAAAGTTATAATGAAATAAGAATGTGAAAAACACTGCTGATTTATCTTCCCTTTAGTTTCAACACAAAATGTGTTTTGTTTTAACACAAAATGCCAATTGGATGTTTACTTTAGGGCTTGACAGAAGGGAACACAAGCTTGCCCTTCCTTTGAGATTTCAAACCTGAAAAATCTAGTGTCAAAGCAGTCTGGTAGTCCAGATATGTAGCCTACAGTCATTTATTTCATTGCATAGAGAAAAAGAATTGGAGAAATAATGCAAAAATCTTTGCTGGTCCCATTTATCTTGTCATCATTTGCTTCAAACAAACTAAGCCAATATATATGCAGGTGTGTGGTCTCCACATTGGCCATCCTACTGTTCCTCAGAAAGGGTTTTACCTCACACACCCAGTTCCCCGCGTTAATGAAGAGGAGCAGCAGCCCATGCCAGCACTTCTACCAGCTGGGACATGTAACAGAACAGTTGGTGGGGGTTTTAGGGAAGAAAGGCTGGCTGTGGTATAGGAGCAAAACCCATCCACAGTAAACCTGGGAGCATTTCTGAGTCAAGAGGCGCCATGTTGGCTGACTCTTTCACCACCTGAATGTCTTTGTACACCAAATGAATTATTTGCTTCTCAGGTTCAGCATGGGGATAAGGCAATACCACTAGCAGCAGCAGTACAGAAAGTGTAAAATAAAGCACAGAGAGAATCACCACCAGAAAATCATCTCAGCTTAATGTTCAAGGGCTGCAGGGAGAGGCTCTGGTAGAGGCTGGGCAACATCCTGGGATCACCCAGCAGCAGGTTGAATGGGTCCTGTACAGCCTGGTCTGGTTGGTAGGTGGCAGCCCTGCCCACAGCAGGAGATTGTGGCTGAGTGGACTTTGAGGTCCCTCCAACGCAATCTGTGATTCTATGGTTATATTATTCATCTGCAGGTCTTGCTCACCCTCTGCTTGCTGGGGAAGCTGACAACCTCCAAAATGGGCAAGTGGGACAGCCAAGCTTGGGTCTCCCTAACACTGGTCTCATACCAAAGCTGCCTGACATGCTGTGTAAATATTTACTTCTGATCCACAGCAGCATGAGATCAGAGCTTTTTGTCCAACTGCTCTTGAGTTAAAACATGAAAAGCATATATTACTTGTGATTCAGAAGAGGTTTTTTTTACCAGATTTTAGCCCATACTAGATTTTCTTCCCATATGGAAAGCATCCAGCATTACTGGAAGTACAACTGCCTCAGCACACTGCCTCCAACAAGAGGATGAGCACAATGGGTCCTAGCCTGACCTCTGGCTGTTCATCCCTGGAGTAAGAAGGATGGGGCTTCTCCGGTTGTAGTGAGCTGGGGGTCGGCCTCTTCTCTCGTGTGACTAGTGATAGGACTAGAGGGAACAGCTTCAAGCTGCGCCAGGGAAGGTTCAGGCTGGACGTTAGGAAATACTACTTCTCTGAAAGGGTGGTCAGGCACTGGAATGGGCTGCCCAGAGAGGTGGTGGAGTCACCGAGCCTGGAGGTGTTCAAGGAATGTTTGGACGTTGTGTTGAGGGACATGATTTAAGACTGGGAATGATGGAAATGAGAACAAGGAAAACAATCTAATGAAAAACATATTCTTTTAAAACAGAGCTCTGATAAAAAAGCTGTTGACATAAACTTCTGTAACTAACTGCAGAAATGTCCGTGACATTTTTTTAAATGAGGCCTTTAAAGGAAATCATGTTTGAAAATATTATCACATCTTTTGCCTTTCCAAATTCCACAATGTTTTAAGAATACTGCAAAATGTATGACTTTCTCATGGAGTGGGAAATGAAAGCAGTTTCCCTACAAAGCAGGGTAATTTTGACTGTTCCTAGAAAACCTCTCTATTTGTTAAGCTCTTTCTTTGTTAAGGTCTCAGGGATTTGAATCATTCTGCTAGACAGATGGCTTCTGTTCTGGATCTAGCATATAAACCCAGATCAATATTAGACTTGCTAATGAAAATTAGATGTGATGTCTGCTCCTGTATATACTGTGATAAAACATAAACAAGTCAAAAAAAGGAAGGTTGTGCTGGAGTAGCTATGAGAATTGCAGTACTTCTTGTTTCCACTGTGTTTCCATTTTGGACCTAGGACTGAATTTCTGTCAGAGATTTTGCCCTTTTTTGGAGTGATGCATTAGCTTCACCAAGTCTTTTTTTTTTCTTTTTTTTTTTTTCACTCTGTGCGTTTTCCGTCAGTGCAGCATAGAATTACACAAGTTAAAATGACTTCAGAAATTGCAAGATGTATTACTTTCGCTGTCCATCTTGGTTACACAACCATCACGTTTACCATATTTTTCTGTGGAGAAGCTGCCAATTGTACCCACATGGATAGTAGTCTTGTTACATTTGGAAAAGTCCCCCAGGTATAATTTAACCATTAAAATCCCTCTTGCTTGTGACATCAAACAGATGTTGAAAATAGGTTTCCAGAGCTTTTGGAAATGTAGCCTATTATAGTAACAGAATATATAGACAAAACAAAGGAGGGAAGAAAGAAGGTAATGTGCTCCTGAAAAGCTATGTTTTCCTTTGAATTCAAGGAAATATGTGTTTCA
This sequence comes from Gallus gallus, assembly GCF_016699485.2. NCBI lineage: Eukaryota > Metazoa > Chordata > Aves > Galliformes > Phasianidae > Gallus > Gallus gallus. The sequence goes on from NC_052532.1 coordinate 111,276,521, forward strand.
ATGCATGAAGTATTGACTTTTCTGACTGTATTGGATTTTGTCTGACCTCTGTCACTGGCCTTCGATGCATTAGGCTGAATCATAGAATCATAAAATTGCTCGCGTTGGAAAAGACCTTAAAAATCATCAAGTCCAACCACAACCTAACCATACTACCCTAACTCTAATAACCCTCCACTAAATCATGGCCCTGAGCACCACATCCGAATGGTTTTTAAACACATCCAGGGGTGGTGTCTCAACCACCTCCCTGGGGAGCCTATTCCAGTGCTTAACAATCCTTTCTGTAAAGAAGTGTTTCCTGATACCCAACCTAAACCTTCCTTGGTGCAATTTGAGGCTATTTCCCCATTGCCTTTCTATCGCAATCAGATCCTCATAAATTATAGTATCAGCTATCACAAGTGCTTCCTCCAGATGTGCTAGAGGCATGCTGGCACTGATAGCATAGCAGTAAAGATTCTGGGCCAGAGAGACAGGTACCAGGTGAAGAAAGGTTTAGCAAATGTTGGAATACATTTTCTGAGGAGGTGGCTCATGAGGATTGCAGCCATTCCTGCTTGCAACCAGACCATGAATGCTGCATGCAAGTCTTTGCTCATGCATTCAGCACATCCGCTCAGGCCTTAACATGTTGTTGAAGAGTGTGGAAAACAGGACTACTAATACCAGTGGTAGCAAACCAGTTAATAAGTTCTAAATTTCCAGAATGTGGTTGTTCTGTAGCCATCAGATGGCTATGAGATTACTGACCTGAAGTGGAAAAAAACCCATACTTTTCTCACTGCTCAAATGAGCATGCAGGACCCTCACTGCTCTTGCCTTGCATTGCTTTATACTTCCGTGAATAGCATTGCAAGGTGACATGAACAGGCTACTATGTGCGGGGGAGCAGGGGAGCCAGGAGGCACAGATATCAGGTTATAAAATACCCACACATTTTTACTATATATACACTTACTGTATTGCTGTGCCATGCCATCATATCATTACTAATTATTTAGGCGATAATCTCTATTGTGCTATAGTATACGATGCAATAAACAGCTGGTGCTATTGATTAAATGGCAAAGCAAAGCTTTTAAAGTACATGCTATTTCCAGCTCATTTGCACACCTGCCAAAATCTGCTGGTGCTCTTTGGGATTTATGAGGAGGGGGTTAAATTATGCTGAGGGCTTCAGGCTAGCTCAGAAGTTTAGAAAGCCATCAAAATGGAAAATCTGAATCGATTTCTCCAGCAAGCTTGACTTGATATGCATGGTGTAGTGCCATTTCAAAAAATGTAGACTATAATCCAAAAATAAAATGTAAGACCAACTCTGTGTAACTTTGCTGCCACAGGCTGCCCATGGAGGTGGTGGAGTCGCTGTGCCTTAAGGTGTTCAAGAAGCATGTGGATGTGGCACCGAGGGGTATGGTTTAGTGGGCAATATTGGTGGTAGGCGGACAGTTGGACTAGATGATCTCAGATTATTTTAGAGGTCTATAATTCTATTTTACACAGTCTTAATACTAACCATACTCTTCTGAAAAACTAGGTAGCCAGCAATATTTTAGATTAAAATTATAATCTCCACAGAATGAAACATGTTTTTAAAGAGAAAGGTTGCTAAGCAGTTGGAAATGCAGTTGCATAATGAAGAAATATTGATTGTCTTTGCACTAGAAAGCTTGAGACAGAGATTCTAACCTATAATTATACTTCTGCAGCTCTTCTGTAGTCCTTGGGAGCTGTTTTTTTTTTTTTTCTGGTGTTTCTGGAAGTACCCGCTGATACAGGAGCACAGCTGTGTGGCATAAAGAATCCTGAGGAGAAATGTACCAGAAGTGACTAATTGTTCCAGCTCCAGAAGAACCATTAGAAGTCATCTCCATCATAGAGCAATGTATGCTGTCACATATGGACTGAAATCACAGAATCATAGAAGTGTTGGTTGGAGGAGACTCTGGAAGTTCTCTGAAGCTCCCAGAAAGTAGCTGGTGGCCATTTTATATCTCCTATTGCCACACCTGAAGACAATTGTTCTTCATTGTCTTTATAACTCCCTTCTAAGTAACTGCAGGCTGCAGTTCGATTCCTCCTTAGCCTCCAGATCAGCCAGATGCTTGGGAGGTCTGTGACAGAGCTCACAATCTGATGAACTGGTCAAAGTGGGGGACCTAGTGAGAGCTGTCAAGAAACAGTGAAGGAAACTAATTGTTTTACATGTCCCAGCCTTCCATCTTTCCTTTGTGGGAAAGGAATTAGCCACGTCACTCTTCTCCAGCTGCTTGCCTGTTGCTGTGGGAAGGGAGTTTTGTCTTCCAAGGGACAAAAGTGGGTTTTCATCTGGGTGCTAATATTGTGATAACTTTTCTCTTCACTCTTATATACTGGATACACCGATAGTAAGGAGCTTAACATTGCTCATACATCTAAAGCTGGTGTGTAGCTCAACAGTACACAGAAATTTTCTTCACACCGTATTACTACTAGTGAATGAGTGAATTGGTTTATGAATAGGCAGCACTGGGGAGTTGGACTAGGTGACCTTTAAAGGTCTCTTCCAACTCAACTGATTCTATGATTCTATGGTCAAAGGAAGGGGATAATAAATTCATGCTAGGAATTGTGAAAGATGGCAAGTGTATTGAAGAGACAACAAGAAAACTGAGGTGGAAGATGCTTGGTTCCAAGCCCAGATTATCAGCTCATGAAGGCACCTTTCTTCTGTTGACTGGAAGTGTAGTTGTTAACATGTTAATGCATTTTGAAGTGATACTTGATCATGCAAGTACTCTTGGAAGATACATTTTTAAGTAATGTACAAAGTATGTTCATTACTGAAAACCAGTGCTTTTCCCAAGGACACCATTAGTGCTGGCAGTACTTGATACCATGAATATTCTCTCTTCCTTTCACCTTTCCACATGACTCTAACTAAAGAAGAGTGATTCTGATAATTAAACATTTGATATACCTGCTTGTATTATTTATGTCCAGTTGAGAGTGTGCAGTGAAAGAGTACTAGAAGTGTTTAATGTTGTAAAGTGTTTGCCATCACATCTACAGTTGTCCCCCTGGATTGTGTGGAAAAGTCATGAGATGTGTACAGTATGGTCAAAATATGATAATTTTCTTCTTTGGTTATAGGATAAACTTACAACTTTTTTTGGTGCATACATTGTCGCCTCCATCACATTTTGCCCTTGCTTGTATGATACAAAAAGTTGGTGTAAAATTGATATTGGTTAATCAGAATTAGCTGATCTGGATTAAATAATATTTAATTCCCCATGAAGGTGTAAGAATTTGCTTAAAATTGTACTAAACTTAGCTCTACAAGGTGATAATAGCTGTTTCTAACCACATGATCATCTCAGCTTTAAAAGGTCCTTTCCGTTTTATGTGGAGCTTGGGAGACTGCAGCCATCTCCACTTCTCAACAAGGGATTGTTGGGAACAGAAGCAGTGGACTTCCCATGGGATTTTGTTCTTTAGCACCTTTCGTTGTGCAAGTTGAACTATTCTGGTCACAGCTCAGCTGGTGCATCCAGGAGAAGAACCACGGAGCCTATTTGGCTTTCAGAAGATCTCACTAGGGAACCCCCATACTTCGCAAGCAGTTCATGCTTGTCTGTGTTTTCACTGCCTTGTGTTATGCAATGCATTTTACACAAATACAACTGATGTAATAATACATTCATGCATACAATTGCAAACATACATTCAAGGTGATCTTTGCAGAAGACAGTGCCAGAAACATAATTCTTTAGAAGCAATAAACTAAGCTTCTTTATATTTCTAATTTATATGTTTATATTTCTAAGCAATTGAGAGATTTACTGACCCTGAGGACCAGTTCTGCTGATCACTAGTACATAAACTCAAAACACTGGAAAATACCCAACCAAAGCACTAGGCTGGCTGATGATTTAAGGTTTTGGCTGCCATAAACCTGAGGCCAGCAAGCCATGCTTGCAGTCACTGTGCCTGGAAAACAGGTCTGCAAATGTTTTGAGCCCAAGGTCAGCTGTCAGAGAACCAGGCCCCGTATTTGTTACTAGTAATGGTTTCTGGGACCATAGGAAAGACTCCATTTTTCTATGCTCTTGTTACCTCCTCAGTTCTCTTGGACAAAGTGTACTGCATAGGGATGGGTGCCACCACCAAGGTGGGGAGATGTGGTCAGTGATGACAGGTCAGCCAGACTGGAAGGACATTCCTAACCCATCTCTCTTCCTTCGCAGATGGTGCTGCTGGCTCGCTGTGAAGGACGTTGCAGCCAGACGTCGCGCTCGGAGCCAATGGTGTCCTTCAGCACTGTCCTAAAGCAGCCTTTCCGCTCCACCTGCCACTGCTGCCGGCCCCAGACCTCTAAGCTGAAGGCCATGAGGCTGCGCTGCTCAGGTGGCATGCGGCTCACCGCCACATACCGCTACATCCTCTCCTGCCACTGCGAGGAGTGCAACTCCTAGGGACACGCCTGCTGCAGTGCTGCAGGACCAGGATGCTGCTGCTGGGGAGGGCTCCCAAGAAGCGACCGGAGATGAGGCTGACAATCCCAGGACACAACTAACTGGGATGGATGGAGCTGAGAGATAATGAGGAATATCTCCTGGGGCCTGAATGGTTCTGGTACCAATGTGCAATCTGTGGTAACAGCAAAAGCACGTGGACTTGTTTTTAAGCAACCTTTCTTTTTTGCTGAAAGGATATTTTTTGCCAGTTTCTCCTTTTTCAGGCCCAGCTCTGATGACAGAGGTGATTTACTTTAGGCCCAGAGCAGCGACGGCTCAACAAAGAAGGCTGGAGGGGCAGCAGCAATGTGCACTGGAAGCCAGCTTTCAGACGGATGATGGGCTTTGGTTCCCACATGCAACATCTTTGCCTGCCTGTATTCTCAGACTCCTAGCTATATCAGCCTTCACAAAAACTGTGTCATTGGCAAGGGCTACCCGTTGCTGATCTATCAGCCAAGTGCTGGATAACTTTAACTGTGGTTTAGCAGAAATTACAAATAAATCACTGAAAAGTGAACCTAATACAAAATGTACCTCTGGGATTACCCAGCGCCAGCTAAAATGATTATTTGGAGTATACAGCATCACAGTTCAGTGGTTGAGGGACTCTTAAGAAGTGTAAGGTCATGAGGCATTATTCCCCTCTAAAAGCCTGTAAATGTGACACGTACATCTGTCACAAAAGCCATTATTTAAACACTAAAAACTAAACAAAAAATAAAATAATGTGTACTAAATGGAGTCTTAATCTGTTGACGTACAGAGCCAGAGCTACTGAAATAACAACCAAATCTTGGACTTATTTTCATCAACAGACCACTGAGTATCATTTATTCCTGTTAAAGATAGTTGGGAAAATCACATGGATGTGCCCATATAAGGTTTAAGGCAGAGTTTGGACTCCAGTGTTATTCACTGGACCACAAAGGTTGTGTTTCAAGCTTCAATTTATTTAAAGGTCTGCAACCTGGGGTCCTGGTGGACTCACCACCTAGATGGCAACCACTGGGGAATGCCACAGTTCTTGGCTGAGCCATATGTCCACCTACATCTGGATGAGCCATTCTTTGGATAGGAGTCATGGAGATGTAAAGAGCATCCTTGCTGTGTAAGGATTCGAGTTCAGAGCAGTTTATACTCCTTGGCAGCACTGGCATGCTCAAGTTCCCTCTTGGAGCTGTTTCCCTGCACAACGATGTCTGTTGGAGGCCCTGTGGCAAGGACGGGAAGTCTTGTCCAAGCCCAGGATTTGCTCCATCTGTTCAGCATCATCCTGTCTGTCTGCAGTAAACGATGAAGAAAGAGATTCCCAAGGGCTACCAGGGAGAACAGCTGTCCTATGTTCTGTTCAGCTGTTACTGGGGCTGGTAGTGCAAAAACAAATTCCTCTTCCACTGCCTTCTCATGGTGGGTATGCGTGGGATATAAGGGAACATGGGGAACAGATAATGGCCTTGTGAGCCAGATCTTGGAGGAGGATGGCAGTCAATCAGAAGTGGGGTCAAGTATGCCCGCAGACACTGGTTGCAGAGAGGTTTGTAGTGCATAGGAAGGACTCTGTCTTCTAGGGATGGCTTGAAGGTGGGCAGTTTTCAGCATCACAGAGCTGCAGGCAAACAAACAGGTGAATCAAAAAGTTAGAAGCCAAGATTAGAAGTCAGATTAAAATTTCAAATACCTGCATGATGAGCCCTGGTGAGCTCATCAGACACCAATCATCATTTCAACACTGTCAGTCATTCTTCTCACATGTGATGCATAGTTTGAACATCAAAGGGTGAGAGGTGGGAACATGAGCCAGGCATTATCACCAGATTACTTCATATGAAAGATTATGTGCATTCTTTTTCGACTCTCTTTCAATTTCCAGCATCCAAAAAAGCACCAATCTCTACTGTTAATTACATGGAGAAAATTTCAGTAATTATCTGAAACTTCAGCAATACCTTTGCTCACCAAATAACTGTACCAAGACCTTGTGTGATCTAAGCACACAAGCAGTGCTACACAGCTATCTAAGGAATGGGAATTTAGGAAAAAAAAAAAAAAAAAGAAAATATTTATAGTGAGGGAAGAACCTGGCTGGTATTTATTTTCACATCCCTTCGCTGTCACAGAGCTATAATTGCTCAAATAGGTTTCCCAGAAGGTATCTGCGTTTCAACAAATGCTTTTTTCCCCCCTCTCACACCCTACATTCCTTCCACTTTTGCTTGATTCTTTTAATGAAATCTTTGCCTTGTGATCACAGACTGTTGCCAGACACAGAGGTGAAGTGGAATTCACATCATCTAATTTAACTATTGAATCAAATAAATTCACAGAAGGAATATAACAGAAATTTGAAGTTGTAAAGCAAGTAGGTCTGTAAATAGCTAGAAATGGTTATTAAACAATGAATCAAACTTTCAAATTCTTCTCTTGACATTGTTGGGCAATCTTTATATTAATGTTTAAGAAAGGGGGGAGACAATCTTCAAAATCAAATACCCAGAAATCCACTATAGATCCATGTTTTGATACTTTTGATACTTACAAAAGGCAAAGAAGCACTGAACAAGGCACACATGTTTGCTCATGGCAAAAATCAAAAGGCATATTTGAAAAAAGAGAAAATGAGTCTTCAGGTAAAAACTACAGGATTTGTCTCATGGTGGGAAAGAGTCTAAATGGTGCTTGGAAATGTATCAGCTTCCTAATTTCTTAGCCTGGCCCTACACTAGATACTCAAGCTCTGTTTTACAAGTCTGACTACAGTGTCTGTGCATCTTAAATTGTGTTGATTTTGACCATCAGGGAGGGAAAGGTCCAGCTGTCCAGGTAATACTGTGGGGCTTTTTCTTTGTTAAAGCATCCTCTCCCTGAGACTCAAAAGGCTTCTCTCCAGGCTGTGCCTCACCCCTCAGGCATGATCTTCCGTCATAGAAAGGCCAGTTCAGCTGTGTGGTTCCTGCAGTTTGCTCAATGATATGATGCAGACTTTTGACTCCTATGCCCTCTATTCTCTCTATGAAGTTTCTGAGCCCAGCTAGGCTTGCTCTTGAAAGCCACCCAACCCAGTAGTGGTGGTGTTACATTTCATCAGGATTGATGGTATTCACGGAGACCACAAGGGAAACACTGAACCTTTGCTAGTATCCTCTGCTTGCAGGAAGAGTCTTATAAAGCCACTGTATGTTGTGTCTATTAGAAATAATTTGTGCTTTGACAGAGTAAAAGAGCCCACGACCTTGCATATTTTAAGTATTCTGCCCCTATTTTCAGTAGGTCTGCTTTAGTGCTTAAAGCTTTATAGATTCAAAAACATTATCTACATATATATATAAGACTCTTTATAAATCACAAAACTTAATAACTAAATGTTTTCTTGGGATGTACCAAATAATTCTATTTACACCTCACTTTGCCCTCTGAGCTTGGAGCACTTCTGCTAGAGAAGAGATCTCAAGCCTGACCACCTCCTCATGGCCCTTATCAAGTAGAAATGTGTAGACTGTAATCAGGACTCATATAAGCACAGCAATGTTCTTCTGCTCTGTGGGTCTCACTTCAGTTCTTAGGATCTGATGCAAGAGACGCAATTCCCTTGGGCTCCCTCCTGTGAGTTGTTTTTCATTGTCTAGTCCTACATGCTTAAAGATAGTGAAAGGTTTCAAACTAAATTTATCTGAAATGGGATTAAATCCTTCAGAAAATTGAGTTCTGCTTAGGAAGGAATTTTTTGTCTGACTTGGCCCATAAATATTTCTGAGAAATCCAAATGCCATTAGGCTGTAGGAAAAAAAGAAAAAAAAAAAAAAGGAAAAAAGGAAAAGAGAGAAGTGAAAAAGGAAGGCAGGCAAGGCAAGGCAAGGAAAAGAAAAAGGAAAAGGAAAAGAGAAGGAAATCATCCAGGGTAAAAGTCACCCACAGCCTTCTAAGATAGAGTGCATTGTATCTAACAGGTATGGGAAAGTAGGAGCCCAGCCAACTTGCTGCCTTGTATATCTACAAATAAGCCGGTTGAAAATCCAGATAGTGAGTCTATCAAGTCAGGGTCAAAATCATTATTTATGGTTCAAAAGAGACAGGATAGGTAATCACTAGTCTGCAAACTATGTTTGTGAACATACTAACCTACTGAAAATGGTCCTTTATAGTTCAATGATATGAAGATTATTTATGTACAACAAGGTACAAAAGTTCAGAGTTCACTAATGAGAAAAAGCAATCTTGTTTGGACTATACCAATAATGCATATTTCGAAGTATTTTGCTTTGCCTTTTCTTTTTTTTTTTTATATATATATATATATTTAATAGACCATTTGGGAGCAGTCTAGGAATCAAAAAAAGTGTGTGGAAATACAAAAGGACATCTGTCATTTTTGTGAGACAGATTTAATCCTTCCTTCAGGTGTCGACAGCACATATTATGAAAACAAAATATTGAAACCAGCTAATCCCATTTCAAAATAATCTACATATGTTAATCTAGATCTGTTTTTCCAGGAAGAATTAAAGAGCTAATCCTGAGATAGAGTGGCTTTCACAGCTTCACAATTGCTATTCCAAGCTCTATGTGGACCTCAAAACTTCATATTCTTCTGTGCTTTTGAGGCTTTCCAGATGCAAAAACTAACGGAGGTTTGTACTAATGCTCTGCACTGTAGACGATCTCTGTATAAAAAACAGGATTGACCTGGAGAGCAGCAATATCTGATATGCTAGGATTCATCTCCCCCAGCTCTGTACTCTAAACACTAGGGACTCTTTCTTGCTGACCCTTGTTCTGCCTCTAGAATGACTCAGATTCAGGAGGAGAGGTGGAAAGTCCTCTTCTTTGAAAGCATCACTTCCCACCTCTATAACAGTGGAGGAACACTGAGGGAGGTCCGAAATCAAAGTCTCCACTAATTTATGTTAGTATTGAAATGGCTGACTGCCTGCTTTTGTCCTTGAAAATGAAAAAAATATGTTTCTGCAGAAGTGAAAATCTTAAGGGTGGTCAGCTCCATAGCTTTACAAAGGAGGAATCTGGTTCTATTAAAATTAAGAACTTTTGATCTTTTTATTACGTTCACATATATATGCAGATGTATCTCACAGGCGCGTTTCTTCAACCTCACAGCCTTCTACCACTCCTTGAGGGACTGGCAGGAGCAAAGACCTTTCCTAAACCCCTCTCCATTACTCTTGGAAAGCAGCTATTTTTCACCTCAGATTGCACAGGTGAGCCAATTCAGCAAGCAGGTGGCATGAGTCATTCATTGTTCTCCTCTTGTGAAACATCAGAGTAGGCACTGAAGTCCACATAAGTTCCACAGCTGAATGTCAAATACAGCTCTATGTGGTCACTCGCTGCAGCCAAATAAATATTCCAGGCATAACGTTCTGTTGCTGCTTGCATTAAAGGGATTGGGGTCACCCCAAATGGAGTTGCTTGTTGGCATTTGCTTTTTTCATCTATACTTTTCATGGGTCACTGCTTTTTGAAACTGCAGATCTTCCCAGCTCCTGCTTTGATCTCTTTAGGATATGGACAAATAGAATTATAGGCATTTTCACAAATTTTTCTTAAGGTGTTTAGATACTGTGTTGTTCTTCATCTCTGGAACTGTATTTTAAAACATAGTTCTTTTCTACAGGCTGTAACTGCAACAGGATGAAATACAGCAGAAGGTGCTTGAGGGAACAAAGACAACAAAGTTTACACCTTGCTGAAATGACAGTAGGGCCAAGAGAAGGAGAGGGAGAAGGATTCGTCTCCATAGTGCACCTGCTCAGGATACTGGCAGCCCTTAACATCAGATGGCCCACAGATCAGCTGCCCTGAACCAAGGAAAATTCAGTTTTGCTCATTTAAGTTTTTCCATTCCTTTCTCCTGCATTGCTTCTCCTCACCCTCCATGCACCACTAACCCATGGAAGCAACTGTGAGTCTGGGATCTAGCTGCTCATATCAGTCACATCTCTGTGGCGTCACGTAAGGAGCTTGTCTAAACACTCAGTTAGTAACTGGGAATGGGAAGCTGGTAGGTGAAACCTATGACCTGCTCCAGCAAGACTGCACAGACTTAAAATTGATTCTAATGTTACAGGAACTCAGTGTGTTCAAATTTTAGCCCTCCAGGGACTAAGGCTACTACTGTCTCCCATATTCATCTCCTTTTAAAGTGCAGGAGAGTTCTTACACTGAGAGAATTCATTCCTGTGCTTCTAAATTTCTCCCACAGTGTTTTGTTGCTTGTTTGTTGCTGCCTATTGTGTTTTTTCTTCTTAAGCTGCACTGACAGATGCAGAGATATGTGCATATATATGTGCACAGAGAGGCAGGAAGGGTAAGAGTGTTGACCCTAGGAGGAGGTAAAAGCTATAGTCTGTAACCATGACTCTGATAGTCACAGCTTTGTAGGGAATGATTTATAACTTTCAACTGGATATAAAAGAGAAATGGACAGAGACACACACAAATCTACGTTTATATATTCATAAATATACTTTTGCGTGTTAATTGTACCAAAGCTGCCAGGCAAAACTGCTGCCTGACCTTGTGCTGCTTAGCTATTGGGAATGTAATAAAATAAAAAGTGATAAATACAAAACAGTGCTAGATCAGCAGCATGCTTGGCTGCAATGGAGGTAAAGGCCATGACTGATTCGGCTTCTGCGTTCTGCTGAGTAATGTGCATTTTCCCCCGGAGATGGAGCACAGCAGAGGCTCACACGTTCTGAAGAGGCTGAGCCTTTAGGTGGAGCTCACGTCCTGCCTGGCCGCTGGAGGCTGACTCGGCTTGTGGGATTAGGATGGCGGTGCTGAAGCTGTGTGATTGGGAAGAAGGCCATTGTATGTTTAGAGTGCACTGGAAAACATGAAGAAGCAGTCTCTTGTGCAAAGCTTTGTGCTCCGCTAGGAAAATGTGGCAGGTTTGTTTCTACTGCGAACTTTGTTGGTTCCCACTTCTACCTGTCTCTTCTGTGAGATCTGGCAGACTGGAAAATGGGCAGAACTAAGAGGGTGAAAACCTAACAAAAAAGCTTGAGTCAATGACTGCAATTAAGTCACATGTGAGGGCTTGCAATTTTGTCTAGCAAATACAGGCTTGTAAGAGCTGTGCCTATTTCACATTGTAAAGGTGGTACCAGGCATCACAAGCAGGGCTTGCGGTAGCTCAAGATAATGCAGAATGTGGACACCCAGGGTAAAGCTTTGCACAGCAGAAGTGAAGAGGAATGGTCCTTGAACCTGCAAAACACAGAAAGGCAAAATCACTGCTTTCCACTTTTCTTATTACATCTGAAGTTGCTATTTAATATCAAGCCATACTCCCAGAAGAGCCTGGCACTAACCTAAAATCTAGCCCATCATGTTTTTACACTCCCCAGCAACTTCTTTTTCCTTTTTCTTTACAATTTTATGCTGAGGTTATCCTTCCAGCAGCTGCGGGGTGAAGAAGACCTTACACAGACATCCAAGGGGTGTTACCAGGTGCCATATGTTCCGGTGAAATCCTGGCAATGAATGGAAAGGTATGGCTTATAATAACTGTCCTTAGCTTGTTCCCTCAGGACTAAACTAAGATGCTTGGTGGCTAGAGTGAGCTTGGGCTCAGAATTAATGGGATACCTCCATGGAAGCATTGTCTGCAACCACGTGGTAGACAAAGAGGAGTCTAGAAGGGGGAAAAAGGCATTTTGAAAACAAACAAACAAAAACATAAGAAAACCATACAATAAAAAACCCAAACCACACCGGCACACACACAACAAGACCAAGTCTAAATCCAAACCAAATAGGCTTAACTACTCTGCAAAATACAGAGATGCTCTTCTTTCTTATTTTAATGCTTACTTATTTCAGCTGTTTTCTCATGAATTCCTGGGCTTTTGCTCTACTTGTGCAAGAAGAAAAACAGTAACAAACAGATAAACAAACAAAACCTGGTGGTTGTGAGCAGCTGTAAAATGGCTAATCTTGTAGTGAGACGTTTTCCAGACATAACTGTCAGTTGAAACTACATCTGCATCACAAATAATTGTAGTTTCATAATCTCTCCTACCAGAATCCAAACCTACCTCTCATGTATGTGATAAGAAGTTTTAGAAGGAAATCATGTTGTAAGGGAAACAAATTCTAACATTTTTCTAGTGCATGCTTTTCATTCTGTTCTCATTACTTAATTTTCTTCCCTGATCTTTTTGTTTTTCCCCCAAGGATAAAGCCCAATCAGTATAAATGTAAACACCATTAGTAATTTAAGATGATCTCATATGTCAAGGTTAGAAAGACTATCCTTTTCACATGATAACTACCCATTGCTGTTAGGGGCTACTGAAATCAACAGTAACAAACTCCATTTTTTCACAGTTACATTTTCACTGAAACTATTGCCCTTGCTGCTTTTTAGCTGCACTTTAAAACCGTGTACCAAAGCATGGCTAGAATATATCAAAAGCAGCATATCATCCCGAGTGTTACACAGAACTTTATAGGTGGGATTTGTCTCTCAGACACCTCTGATCTGTGATTAAACCATGTGTCTGGCTTCCCACTGAAGTCAATGTAGATCCAGTCAAGATAACTGAGTCTGAAGTCAACTCACATGACTTGACAATGTCCTCTGTCTTTGCTGAGCAGAGATGAACAGTCTTCTAGACCAGACTAAGTGTCTTGACTAGATGATCATGGATTATAACAACGATATTCTTGCAAACGAAGTGAAGAAGAATGGTCTAGGTGGAACTTCTGAAAGGTAAGTAAGCAACTACTCTCAGGGAGTAGCTACTAGTAAATGCTAAGTGGGAGTTGATATCAACTAGAGCTATTCATATTTTTGGTGATGACAAAGATAACGGAGTAGAGATGATACTTTATTTGTGCATGACATGAAGCAGGAGAGGCTGCGAATACAGTGTAAGAAATTAGTAGTATTCCAAGAAATCCTGACAAATTGAAGGTGCTTCTTAAAGTATGCAGAACAGATTAGACTAGAATAGAAACATTCAGAGATCGTCAAGTCCACCTGTCTGACCACTTCAGGGCTAACCAAAAGTTGACATGTTATTGAGGGCACTGTCCAAATGGCTCTTGAACACTGACAGACATGGGTCATCAACCACCTTTCTAGGAAGCTCTTTCTAGTTGTTGACCAACCTCAAGGTAAATAAATGTTTCCTAACATCTAGTAAAGAGAAGGCAAAACTGCAAGATGTAGCAGACAGGAAAGAATAATCAGCTGTACTAATACAAGCCTTCTTAACAGTTCTCCAAGAGATGTAGCAGTTATGATGGATCACAGTAGAGCATTATTGATTAGTTATGAGAAATTTAAATGGGATACTGGGAGGCACCATGAAGTACCTGAAGCAATCCTTCCAGCTTACTCAACATTAACAAAACCTCAACTGATATAGAGGAGAGAAATTCCAAAAGGCAGAGGGAATGAGAACATAGCCTGTAAGAGAGAACTGAAAGAAGTGAGTAGAGAAAAGAAGGTTAATAGAAAATCTGCTGAAAATATTAACATATGCAAAAAGCAGCTGCAGAGATTAGACTACTAACAGCTATAATGAAAAAAGAATCTTATACAGAAGACAATGGACTGGAAAGAATTTCAGTAGGTGGTTGTGAAAAGATATCATTGTGTGCCCTGAAGAACACGTTAGATAAATGTCTTCCTACAGATGGTTTAGTACGATGCAGTGAATTAGATTATCTCCTCAGACCTCCTTCAGGCTCCTGAGTCCGTGCCCTTATGTGTAATAGGGCAGCATGACAATTTTGTCACAGTATCCTCTCTTGGAAAAGTTTATGATGCATGACTCCTGAGGAGAGAGGGCTAAAATACGGTGTCACTGAACAAAGCAGGGGAGGTGTGCCTCTTTGTAGGAGCTGCCACAGATCAATCGTGTCAAAGTGATTCTCTGACTGGCAAGTAGAAAAGCAAAATCTCTCACTAACTGCCATCAAAACTGAGATAAAAAGACGGCAGAGCAGCAACATTTTGATAAAGTAAATGTACCACGACTTTTTATTTTTTATTTTTTTTATTTTTTTTTAACATAATGGGGAAGCCTGCAGAGACCTGGCAACATTTGACTTCTTAAAGTGCAGGCTAAGGCAGGCTATTTGATCTGACTGCTCTTTGGCAAGAGGAATTAAAATGTTTGCTTGTAGCTGTGAGCATGAGTTCTCAAAGCAGATGCCTGTAGAGCTGAAATAGGTTAAACCCAAAATCTTGAACATACCTATCTCCATGTGCTTTTACCTTTTTCCCCTACTTTCTCCTTCCAAGAGTGACGATTCTGTTTCCCCTGGCTTATATTTTCTGCTTCTGATCTTATTTGCACTCTACATTTTCCAAAGGTCTTAAAACATCTGTCACATAACCAGGAGGCTTAGAAATTTCCAGAGACTTGAATGGAATTCCAACCAGTCTACTCTGCCGTGGTGTAGCCTCACCTCAAAAATTCTGTGCAGCTTTGGGTGCCATAATATTAGAAGGACATAAAACAGAGTGTCCAAAGGAGGGCTGAGGGTCTGATGGACAAGGTGTATGAGAAGCAGGTGAGGTGCCTTGGTTTATTCAGCCCAGAGCAGAGGAGCTGAGGGGAGGCCTGATGGTGGCTGCAGCTCCTCACAGGGAGCGCAGGGGCAGCACTGAGCTCTGCTCTCTCTGACAGCGACAGGGCTGGAGGGAACGGCATGGAGCTGTGTCAGGGGAGGGACAGCTGGGAGTTAGGGACAGGGGCTGCACCACAGGGCGGTGGGCATGGAACAGGCTGCCCAGGGCTGTGGGCACAGCCCTGAGTGTCAGAGTTCAAGGAGCATCTGAACAATGCTCTCAGGTGAAGGGTTTGAATTTTGAGTGGTCCTATGTAGAGCTCAGAGTTGGACTTGATGATCCTTGTGGGTCCCTTCCATTTTGGGATATTCTATGATTCCATGATTCTATCGGTCCTTGACACAGCCATTATCAATATTAATCTTCCTGAACTGTGATGGTCCATCAATAAAGAGATATTCTGTTGTTCTCAAATACATTGTCAAGGCAAAAAGAAATAAGATATCATAGTTTTGAAAACAGGTACAGAGAGGTTCTGTCTTTATAGCCATGATAATATATAGGGAAGTAGATGGCAAAAAGTTGGGGAAACTGTGTCCTAAAATCTCAAAAAACAAACCTAGGGAAAATATTTTGAGGGAAGAAGGCAGTGATGAGGAACAGGTATATGACCTCTAACTGCAGTGCAAGAAAGTGCAATATATATATAGTGATTCTATTGAGAATAGGCAAATACACTCAGTATCAGAGCAACAGTCTCCTTGTAATCTCCAGTAATGGCAAGGAGCCAAGGATAAGATGTGTGAGGAATCTCCACCTTTCCCTGCATGAGTTTTGTTGTGTGTACACCTCTGGTACAGCACTATACCTCCCAGTTCAGGTAGGACTCCTAGACAGCATCACTGACTTACAACACAGTATCACTAAGTTTTACACTAGACCTAACCCAAACAAGGATTTCAACTTTCGACAAGAGCTGTTCTAGACTTTCTTTCTACTCTACGCATCTCACCATTCCCACCTCAGCTTGAAGAGGGAATTATTTTTCTGTATTCCTTGATTTCCTATCTATTTACCTATTGGTGATCCCCGAACAACTTATTTTCAACCTAAACAACAATAAAATACCCTCTTCTTAATGCAAAGACAAATTTGGAGGGGTAAAAAAGGGTCAGACCATGAGTAGATTGAGGAAGGAGAGAAGTGTAGTTTTTAGTCACCTGAACTCAGCAGAATACTTCATCATACTATATAATGGTGTGCCACACTGTATTTTCTCAGTTTGTACTCAGCCCTGGTGAGGCCTCACCTTGAGTACTGTGTTCAGTTTTGGCTCCTTCACTGAAGAAAGACACTGAGGCTCTGGAGCATGTCCAGAGAAGGGCAACAAAGCTGATGAGGAGTCTGGAGCACAAGTCTTACAGGCAGCAGCTCAGGTAACTGGGATTGTTTAGTTTGGAGAAGAGGAGGCTCAGGGAAGACCTTATCACTCTCTACAACAACCTGAAGGGAGGTTGAGGTGAGGTGGGGGCCAGCCTCTTCTCCCACGTAACTAGCAATAGGACTAGAGGGAATGGCTTCAAGTTGCACTAGGGGAGATTCAGGTTGGATGTTAGGAAATACTTCTCTGAGAGAGTGGTCAGGCACTAGAATGGGCTGCCCAGGGAGGTGGTGGAGTCACCATCCCTGAAAGTGCTCAAGAAACATCTAGATGTTGTACTGAGGCACATAGTTTAGTGGGGAAATATGGGTGGTAGGTGGACGGTTGTACTGGATGATCTTGGAGGTCTTTTCCAATCTTGGTGATCCTTTTATTCTATTGCCTTTCAGCCTGCAAAGCAATGAGCAGCTTCATGTTGCCTGATGCCTACTACCATCCTGCTGAATTTTACAGGCTGGTTGGAAAGTGAGAGGCAGGATGGAGATTGGGTAATTGAGGGGATCTTTTCTCTTTTTTGTAACAAGTACAAATCCTTCAGTCACAAAGAGATTGAAGTTACATAGTCTGCAGGGAAGCACAAATGCCCCTTACAAGACATTCTGGACAAGGACTGGGATCTGGAATATTACAAATATAAATAAACAAGAAAACAGGGTAACATTATTATCCTTTCCTTGAAAATTGCTTCATCAGTAAACTGTCTTGAAACTCAAAGGTTATGAACTTTCTGGAGAAGTATACACCAGCCAGTACAATACTTAGTCTGTAT
This sequence comes from Gallus gallus, assembly GCF_016699485.2. Classification (NCBI taxonomy): domain Eukaryota; kingdom Metazoa; phylum Chordata; class Aves; order Galliformes; family Phasianidae; genus Gallus; species Gallus gallus. Next base: position 111,293,779 of record NC_052532.1, read on the forward strand.
CTCATTTAATTGCCATGGCCTTTTCAAATGCCAACACTGAAATTTTTTCTGCACTGAGAACTAAGTACTGGATATGTGTTCAGTCTCTGAGGCTTCACAGGACTACAATAATAACCACAACATCACTTCTAATTGTATTCTGAGGTTTATTTCAGATCATTAGATTATGAATCATTATTGAGTACCAGACGAAACTACTGAAGCTAGATATATATAGAAAAACATAGTATCTCATATAGAAAAAATAATCTCACCCAGGTTTTCCATTTCGATGCTTCATACATATAGACTGGGTTGTTCTATCACTTTTAAACTGAGTTGTTCTATCATGTTCATTATGACCAAAAAAAAAAAAAAAAAAAAAAAAAAGTCAAGAGAATGTAATCATATTGTTCACATGAAAGAAAACAAATGGGTTTTTCATAATACAGCTGAGACTTATCAACCTTATTCTGGCTTGTCCAGAATAGTGCCAATACAGTTTGTCTTCCATGGAATACAGTTCAAAATGCTAGCAGTATGAAATAACTAGCAATCATGGAGCCTGTAATAAGAACTGCTGCTCTTCCAATATTCATCTCTGATATTTAATGCTGTTGTTGACATTTAAAAGGAATTCCTATTGTAGAACACGAATAATGGGGAGATACAGCTAAAATAACTACAGCTGATGACTAATTCCAGTGCAGAATAAGATGGCAATAGTGCTAGTTGCAGAATACATGTGGTGATAGCTCTCCTTTGAAAAAAACTATCTTATGTTGTATGTGGCATGCATGGAATTCAAGCTATAGCTCGCATCTGTAAGTCGTAGAATCATACACTGGTTTGTGTTGGAAGGGGCATTTAAGATCATCCAGTTCCAACCCCCTGCTATAGGCAGGGACATCTCCCTCTAGACCAGGTTGCTCAAAGTCCCACTCAGCCTGGCCTTGAATGCTTCCAGGGAGGGGGCATCCACAACCTCACCGGGCAACCTGTTCCAGTGTCTCACCACCCTCACAATAAAGAATTTCTTCCCAATATCTAGTCTAAATCTACCCTCTTCCAGTTTAAAGCCATTTCCTGTCATCCTGTCATTACCTGCCCTTATGAAAAGTCCCTCCCCAGCTTTCCTGTAGGCCCTCTTCAGGTACTGGAAGGCCGCTGTGAGGTCTCCTCATGTCATTCTCTTCTCCAGGCTGAGTAGCCCCAGATCTCTCAGCCTGTCCTCGAAGGGAGGTGCTCCAGCCTTCTAATCATCTTCATGGCCCTCCTCTGCTGAAAGTTCTGGAAATATTACTCCACAGTAAGACATTGAAATCTAACACTGTTTCTGGTGGATAGAACTGAAACAGGCACTTCTTATCAGCCAAAGAACGACAGGCATATATGGACATTATTTTAAATGTCTAATAATAATCAAAACAACCTCAGAAAGAATGTTGTTCCATACTTAGGAATTAATGACATCATTTCCATTTTATGCTGTATCATTAAGCTGCCCACAGACAATAATAATCATTTATATTTTACCTTCACTTCTCCTTAACATCAGAGGTAAAGAACTCTGGCATTCTTCACTTAGTGATTTCCAGAGCTTTGACCCTTCAGACCCATGTCACCTCTCAGATTTTCTGTAGGCAATCATGCCTCTTTAGCACAGAATTCTAATTGGAAATTCTGCAAAGACATTAGCTCCACGATCATCTGCAGATCTCACAGAACATCATGCTTTGAAGACAAACAGATCCTCAGAATTCATTTACAGGGTACAAAGAGTCATTCCTTTTAAAATTTGAAATGACATTATTTGGTGACTTGTAAGCAACCCCATTATCTCTGGAATAGGTCCCTCTTCACGATGCATTTCCCTGTTGGTGAAATGACAAAGACCAGCAAGCTATGAATTTTGGAAACCATTTTTTTTTAAATTGCACTTAATGCCCATGGCATTGTATTATCTAACCTTTGCCATTTGAGGAAATATTATTCTGAAGAAGTGCCTATTCAGGCTCAGTGCCATTTTAAAGTATAAACCTCAGAACCAGCCTCCAGTGTCTCCAAGTTTGAAAAACTCCCCAGATTCATCAGTTGAGTGTACTCTGGCCACAGAAGATCTATGGTATGCAGCAAGACTGTCCATACATGAATTATATTCTGGGCCTGCAATTACCTCTATTAAAGCATGCCCTCTCCACAGGTGCTGTACCTGTTCCTGTGGTCAGCACTCATCTGAAGCTCTGGACACTTTGCATAAGCTGTTGTCACAAACACTTACTAGAATTAAGTTAAAACAAACAGCAACTTCATGTAATGAAGAAATCAATAAAAAATCAAACAGCTGTCATGACCGTATTCCATGTCTGGATCAATGAAAAGTCACAGCATTCACACATCTGTGGTACCTCTGCCAATAGCTGTCCTATCTTAACCTCCTATCACTATGAAGTCCTTCATCTAAGTTTTACATGCACTTCACTGTGTACTGTTCATAGCCAAAGTTTTGTATGCATCTGTGACCTCTTTCAAGCACAGCAAACCACTGTGAATTTAGGTATTACAACACTACCATATTACAACAAGATGAGAACTTGAAATAAAAATTCTGAGCCCAGTTCATAAGCCATGAGTACCATTAACTTTGCAGAGGTTTATTGCCAAGGAAAACATGACACGGGAAATTCTAGACGTGATCTTGAGAGAGATAAAACAAACATTTAAGGTACAGACGAGATCCCTTGGAGAACTCTGTACTGTTAAAGACTTGACTACCACCTGCCTTCCCATTCAGAGTGGCAGAAAAGACCGTTAAGGGGAATAATAACCAAGAATATTGTGCTATGTTTCTCTACAACTTCTATCTTACTATTTCCTCATGTGGAGTAGCAATGTGTTCAGTGTGGGCACCATTTGCTATGGTACGAATGTAGCCATCATCCATGGCTTCAGGAGGTCTGGTCCTCCATCAGCACACTGGAAATGCAAAACCTGCAGTTTTATCTCTGACCTTCAATCATCCTGGGTAAATGCAGACACAACTGGCCAGCCCAGCTCTAACTAGCACTGAACCTAGAATGTACTCTTATACATAGTGATCTCCTAGGGGTATGATAATGGTGCTGGCTTTCCCTGGGAGACAGCTCAAGGGCAAAAGCAGAGGGTCTTAAGAATTTGACTCCAGAGTGTACAAGTCTGTGGCTACATGCTAGATTCTACAAGATCTCTCACCTCTCACCATGGGACCAGACCTGCAGAGCACAAAGTCTAGCAGCTGTGGAAAGGAGTACTACTCCACATTGTGCAGCACTTTCTTTAGAAGAAAACCTGCAGGTGTCTGTCAAGGAAGTGAGTTCTTGTAATGCACTAAAAGCCAGTGGGTAAAAAGTATAAGAGATGCCAGTCCTGTGTGCCAGTATCGAGGAATCTCACTTCAGAATGAATTCCTTCATTAAGCAAGGCTCATGGTTTATAATGTTTACCATTCCAAAGACTCCTATGAAAATGTCAGTTAGTTAATCCTGATGTGTTTACTTTGCTTATTCTCTACTGTGTTTTTTGGTCAGTCAATCGCAGACAAAATTCTAATGAGCTCAGGGTATTTGAAATCACTAGCCAATATTCAAAAGGCCATTTCTCTCTGGCATTGACTATACATATTCTCCAAGTATTAAAGTATGCAAATATACTTGATTTATTAAAATCCTACATCAGCACTAAGGCTTTTATGACTGAATTCCTAAGACCTGGCTGATAAAATTGCTTCAGTGGCTTCACCAGACTGACACAACAGTTGTGTTTGTCTGCCTTAAAAATTACCAGATGTGATAATTTTTGTACATCTGTCCATGTATTTTTAGGCAGGTATCAGTTCCAGAAACTTGGCTCAGATGAAAGTCTGTGTAACCTCAGCAAGCTTCTTAAACGCATTAACATTCTTCTCATCTAAAATAATACAGGGATAACAAAGTTTTTTTCGTTTGTTTGTTTGTTTGTTTTTTTAGCCAGAAGTTTTAGAATAGCAATAGAGACCCCAAAATGGGCTCTCAGAAAACAGATGCCAGTACGAATCTTTCCACTGACTTCAGTGATCAGTGGAAAAAGACCACAAAATAAGCTGGTCATCAGCAAATACAAGCAAAAGATGTGGCAGAAGTTGCAGATGACTAGAAACCAGCCCCTCAGACTGCATTCTGCAATATTAGAAAAATCCAAACAAACTTATTTTGTGACCTGTCTCCAAACTAGCAGATAGACATAGTAGGCAAGCCAACCCACAGCTGGACTATATGCACAACATAAACAAGATAATTAATCAGTGTTACTGTATTCAGAACTCATGTAGCAACTGCAGAGACAAGCAAGTAACAGGAGTAAGCCTGAGAAAGTTCAGTTTCATTGAGGACAGTAGAGAGTGCCAGCAATGAAGACAATGATACAAAATAAGACACATGGATGGGGTATTAGGGAAGAAGAAGTGGCTGGAAGCGTTGATCTGCCTGAGGGTAGCGAGGCCCTACAGAGGGATCTGGATAGGCTGGATAGCTGGGCTGAAGCCAATGAGATGGGATTCAACAAGACCAAATGCTGGGTCCTGCACTTTGGCCACAATAACCCCAGGCAACGCTACAGGCTTGGGGCGGAGTGGCTGGAAGACTGTGTAGAGGAAATGGACCCGCGGGTGTTGATTGACGCTAGACTGAACATGAGCCAGCAGTGTGCCCAGGTGGCCAAGAAGGCCAGTGGCATCCTGGCTTGTATCAGAAATAGTGTGGCCAGCAGGAACAGGGAAGTAATTGTCCCCCTGTACTCAGCACTGGTGAGGCCGCACCTCGAGTACTGTGTCCAGTTTTGGGCCCCTCACTGTAAGAAAGACATCGAGGCCCTGGAGCGTGTCCAGAGGAGGGCAACAAAGCTGGTGAAGGGTCTGGAGCACAGGCCTTATGAGGAGCGGCTGAAAGAGATGAGATTGTTTAGTTTGGAGAAGAGGAGGCTCAGGGAAGACCTCATTGCTCTCTATAACTACCTGAAGGGAGGTTGTAGTGAGCTGAGGGTCGGCCTCTTCTCTCGTGTGACTAGTGATAGGACTAGAGGGAATGGCTTCAAGCTGCGTCAGGGAAGATTCAGGCTGGATGTTAGGAAATACTACTTCTCTGAAAGGGTGGTCAGGCACTGGAATGGGCTGCCCAGAGAGGTGGTGGAGTCACTGAGCCTGGTGGTGTTCAAAGAGCGTTTGGATCTTGTGTTGAGGGACATGGTTTAGTGAGAACCATTGGTGAAGGGCGAATGGTTGGACTGGATGATCCTGTGGGTCTTTTCCAACCTTAGTGATTCTATGATTCTATGATTCTAAGACTTATGTAAGTGTAGAAACTGAAATCAGTGCATAGACTGATCCCAGAGCATCGAGTTCCAACAAAACATTTAAAACAAAAGGACGGCTGAATAGTCAAAGGAGATGAATATAGCCTTGCTGAGCATCCTACTGTATCACAGGAAGAGGCTGCACGTACCTGCATGTGATGAATTATGAAGGAGAAGCCTGTCACATTACCATCAGACATCAACCATTCCTCATGAGAGAAAGCAATGGTCACCACATACTGAAAGGAGGCAAGCAGAGAGATGTGTCTGGTGGCTCAGGACCAAGATTTTAATTGCAACAGAAAAAATGCAGAAGGCATGCCTTGATTTTTTCTTCCATCTGCTGTTAAATGATAATTGCCAGAAGATGAAACATCACCACAGATCTTCTCCCAAGCATGCAGACCATAGGGTCAGGTATTTGAACATGACACGCTTCTCAGAATTGAAACACACTGTTTTCACACCACATCCTAAGTGATATATATTCTAGATGATATTCTAAGTGAAGATTGTAGCTTGTGAAGATAGAGCTTGGATCAAGTGAGGTCTTCAGGTAAAATAGTTCAAGTTGCTCTCCATCCCTGACAACTCTATTCAATGTAGTCACCAGCAACAAGAAAATGAATCACCTTACTCCGAGGAGTGGGAATGACATGAGGTCCCCTGATGTTGTCCAGCTGGTTTCTCCTGTCTGCAAAGCAGCAGCATTTTAAAATATCTTGCCTAGTTCTGATCTCTGCCAAAATCTATCCTTTCTGAAACATAACTTACAGTAACGGTAACTATATGCTGGCTACCCCATGAAACCAAAATACTGATCATGGCAAATATGAGATAAGAGGAAAAAAAACAAATTTGCATCTGAAAATTACTGTTCTAGACAAAAAATAACAGGAAGACAACTCAAAAAGCCCAACAGTCTTAGATCTAGATTCTACTGATTTTAAACTACTGTAGAGCCAACAAGCGCATACATATGTATTTTTTATTCTCTGGAAGAGGTTTGTCATTTATGAAAACGTGTTAAAAGAAGCATATATGGAAAAACTGATCAGGAACTGTACTTGGGGATTTATAAGGCAGTTAAAAATTTTGGAGAAAGCCTAGGCTTGAGAAGAAAAAATACTGTGTGTATAACAGAAATAAATAACATGAGCGTGGAAACTCTACCCAAAACCTCAAGGAACAGGATCAAGCCCTGATCCCACAGGATTTAGCAGAGGAATATTTGGATTAAAGTCCGTACTTTACAGGGCTTCCATTTTGATTGTTTAGAAAATACATAGTGCAAAGGGCAATTATAGGATAAAAACTTGATTACGGTACTGCAGACAGCTGACTGACTGTTCTATGGGTGCGTAACATTCTTGCTATGATTTTAATAATTAGCAAGGCCTTCCTGTATAAAGGGGCTCTCCGTGCCTGTTCAAGGAGATGTATCAGCTTTGCCTCAGGACATAGAGGGACACCAATAAAAGGCAGGGAGGGTGACCAGGGCACAGAGCCTTTGCAGTGGTAGCCCTCGCCTCTACAGAAGAACAGGGAACTAATCCATCCTGAACTCAGAACCTCTTTGTAAGGAGCAAGGACAAGATCTTATGGTCTGTACAAAACAACCCAAGTGGTAAGCTTCTAGGGAAGATTTGCACTGATTTCTCTCTCTCTCTCTCCCTTTTTTTTTTTTTCCTAGGTATTAATTAACACTTCTATTGCCTTCACTGAAGACTTTATTTCTAAATTGCATACTTGGAGTGGGACTTATTTTACTAGTTTTAATTATCTAAAATCTTACCTAGTCAACTAACTAGAAGTCCTTTATGATCAGTGGAGAGAGGTATCCTAAAAGGAAGTCTCTTCCATCTCTCTTGATTAGCTATTTTAGTATAGCATAAGAAAGTCCCTAGACCTACCTATCTCTTGCACTTCCTAAAAAAGGTGTTTGTTGGCCAGCGTAGATGGTCAGCGTAAGACAAAATGAATCCTACCTGTAAAAGCTATAACTTCTTTATCTTCTTTACATTTAGATTTCTTTACATTTAGATCTTTCACTAGAACACATATTTTCCAAACCATTAATTATTTTCAGAGTTCTTCACCGAAGCTACTTCAATTTATGCAGCACTTTCTTGGGCTTAGGAAGTGTTCATGGAAGTTTGAACAGTATCCCCCAAGTAGTCACAGCAGCATTACTGTACGGATGTCTGGTATATCTTATATACATAATACATACAATAGCTTCCTCAGTGATAGTAACCCCCATACTGATATATGATAGCCTGTTCTTCAGCTCTTTTTTAAGCTTGCACTGTTTTTCTTATTAGTTCTAGATTAATGTCAGACTGCTTTATGCTGGATTCAAAATCTTGGCTGCTAATATTTAGGCTCTTAGATTAACATTCTCTGTTAATCAAGATACATTTTGGTCTTGGCTGATGCTGCTTTAGGGCAATGGGATTGATTAGACAACCTCCTGAACTCCTTGCAGGAGTTTTCATTTATTGGAAAGCCAGGCATGAAGCCTATGCTCATTTAATTGCTCTGTATTTCAAAAGCACTGACATGTGCTTTCACAATTTATGCACCAATTGTTTCAGAGAAATTGAAATTACGTAAAACTGTACGCCTATCTTCTGTAATGTCAATATTCAACATAAACTAAAATGCTAACTGGAAGAGCTGCATGATGTGGTTGCAGAATAGAGGTAACAGGCAGTGTCCAACGTGCCTTCAAAGAACCCTCCATCAGAAATAATGAAGCACAAACATCAAATTCACTGGGTACCTTTTCAGTCTTCACTACCAATCTGTCATCTTTCCCTTTGCATAGTTTTTCCATATGTGACTGTGACTCCTTAAGGTTGTTTCTAGACTTCTAAACTGTGCTCCTGAGCCTAATCATCTGACATTCGAACATACTAAAACCTGTTAGTCTTTGTATCCCAACTACAGTTATGAAGGTCTGGGAGCTGTGCTGTTCTGGTCTGTGTTCTTGGGCTGCCTCCTTGTGCAGTAAGGGATGGTGGTGGTGATGGGGAAGGGTGGGAGACACTGTGTTCAAGGCTTGCTGATATGGACCTGATGCAGTAAGAGTAGGCATCTGGACCCAGGATTCTAGGCTCTGATCATACTGCTCTTGCTGAAGCACCTTGGTGATGCAGGTGCTAAAACAGCTTGCTGCCAATGGAGGAATCCATTCTGCCACTGATTAAAGTCAACATCAGTGTGTATTACCTGCCAGCAGGAAATTTCAGCAGTGAAAACCATCTTTTCCTAAAGAGGATACTTTCCAGCTGAAGATGATGAACAGAAACAGTAACATAAACAACAGAAAGCCTACTTACTAAAAGCACTGCTATAAAAGGAGCAGAAGTTGAGAGGATGTGTAATTTAGAATACTGTGCTGTGTTTTTACCAACCACTGGCCAGACAGTCATGAATCATGAGCCTGAATTCTACCTCTTAGTATTTGTAAGTCTGGAGGTCTTTGGCTTTGACCCCTACTCCATCAACTTTCCACTAATTTTTCAAAAGATACTCCACATCTGTCAGTACATTTTCTGCCAGACAGTATAGCTATTCATGCTATCTTATTACCAGAGTGTCTAAGTGTCTAAGAAAATTTATGGAAACAATACACTTGTACAGGTCTCAGGCGAGTTCCCTTCCAAGCTGATAAAATGTGGAGGCTCTCAGTTGCTCTTTTTTTTTCTCAGAAATTTGCTTTGCTTGCAACAATGTGCATTCAAAGGATAATGTACCAAAATCCGGGTAGAAAAATCCTTTGTCTGCTAAATTAGATGGAACCACATGGGATGTGAGAAGTAATGGGGCCATTATAAAACAGAAACAGAATCCTAATATGATTAGATGTTTCCAGGCATAAGCAAATCTTTTTTTCCATCAAAGCGGCTTTATTAGGATTACATCTACATGTTTCAGATAAATACACTTTTACTAAGACAGGTGTGGAAAGGACCTATTAGGATCAGTAAATGTGCCTCCCTGCACTGGTGGATGCTAGGGCTTCATTAGTGCTAAACCTGTGAATAGGAAAGCAGAAGGGGGAATATGGTCTCTGTTTAAATGCACCATTGAGTAAACATTTTTGAAGCAGAAGAGCCTGAGATGAAAAAAAAATGAAACTTTGAAATGGATTTATTGCAAGAGAGAGGAAGAAAAACAACTGACCAGGCTTTAGGAGAGATTGGCTTGCTCTAGATAGAGCTAGATTTATTCACCAGAAGGATTATGTGTCCTTGATGTCAGGAAACCAGACTTAAATGACCTAGATATTCACTTAATTGTATCTCAACAGCCCTTTGAGGGTTTCTTGCCTTCAAACACTCCTGTGGACCTTCAAGTGACTCTAGGATATGCACTGTGTCATCCAATTGCAGACAATAAAGAATTTTTTGTTTCAAATGCCCATATTTAAAAAATACTGATCATTTCTTAGACCCACAGGAAGAAACAGGGACCAGGAGAATCCCAAGCCTACGTATTACAGATGTTGTGATCTGTGGCATTTGGCGTTAGACACAGATGTAGCCATAGCTATCCATGACAACTGCCCAAATAAAATGACCCTCTTCTGCTTTTGGAACAGCCTTCCTCCACATTCAACATTTCACATGGGATTTGAAAAACATATTTAGAACTATTATTTCTGGCAGCCATTTAATAATTGCGTGTCCCTCAGTATGAAGAGGTCTTGGAGTTTTGATTTAATCTGCTTGAATGAGACAGATTCTCTTTTAATTGGATTAAGAACATGTATTTCTGACAAGAAATGCAAAAATTGCATCTTCTGTTAATTCTGCCTCAGCAGCCTCCCTGTAATTTTTTGTATTCAAGTTGCTTGGAGAGACCAATTTATCTCTTCAGTGTTAACTACTTTTCTCAAAAATAAGGAACTTCTCCCTGTAAATGATCAGACAGGTGGAACTGTTTCAGACAGGGCTGGTAACACTCAGAAAAACTGTTTTCAGAGGGAGATATTTATGATGCTTTTAATGAGGCAAGTGTCCTTATCTGGACAATGCTCTCAGACATACAGTCTGGTTTTTAGATGGTCCTGTGTGAAGCCAGGAGTTGGACTTGGTGATCCTTACAGGTCTCTTATAATGCAGGATGTTCTATGATTCTATGGTTACTGCTACCCACGTCCACAATGATAGAAAATCTCAGAGACAACTGATCAAGAATAAGAATGGAAGAGGAAACTCCCAGGGCCTTCCATAGTGTATGTGGAGGTGACACGGCTCTACAGATCTAGTGATCAGCAGCAATCATCTCCTTGCATCTCTCTGAAACACATACATGCCTGTTTTCCGCTGCCTCTAGCAACACTAAGTCCCAGTTCTCATCTATATTCTGACTCCTAAATCCTCCATTTTCCTCTCTGCCATTCTCCTTAAAAAGACAAGACTGCACCTGCTGTAGTCAATATTTGTGAGTCCTGTCACAACTCTCCCTGTCTCTGCGCACCAGAAACTATCATGTGAGTTATGGAAGAAAAAGAGAATTCTGTCCAGACTGTCACAGCCTGTTTCTTCTAGTGTATGGCTTCAGGAAACAGAGAAGGGCATAGACTGCTAAATGCCTTCGGTTCAGAAGGCTCCTGGATCCCTTCTGCCTTGAGCTATCTGTGTGGGGAAGATCAGGTATGACTAACACGGCTAACAGATATAACCTGTACAGATAGAATAGAATCATAGAAACATAGAACTTAGGCTTGGGATGAAAGGGACATTAAAAATCATTTAGTTTGAACCCCCTGCCGTGAGCAGGGCTACCCCACACACCTCAGGCTGTCCAAAGCCCCATATGTGAGCACTTCCAGGGATGGGGCACCACAGCTTCTCTGGGCAGCCTCTGCTGGGCCCCATTGCCTTCTGCACAAAGAATTACCCCCAAATATCTAACCTAAATTTCCCCTCTTTTAGTTCTCACAAGGGCAGAGCAGAGAGAGACAATCACCTCCCTCTCCCTTCTGTCCTCCTGTAGTTTGTTGCAGCCCGGGACGCCATTGGCCTTCCAGGCTGCAAGCGTACACTGTTGGCTCATGCCCAGGTTTTTATCCACCAGAATCCCCAAGTCCTTCTCAGCAGGGCTGCTCTCAGAGAGTTCTTCTCTCAGTCTGTATATGGATCAGGGATTGCCTTGATACATATACTTGGCCTTGCTGAACCTCAGTAAGTTCATATATGCCCACTTCTCAAGCCTATCCAGGTCCCTCTGGATGGCTTCCCTTCCTTCTGTACCACTCAGCTTGGTGTCATCTGCAGACCTACTGGGGGTACACCTGATCCCACAGTCTATGTCTAAGGAAACACGTTAGCACACATGTACCATCTCCAGGCTGCTGGAGACTCACTTATGGTAAAGTAGAAACCCAAGAGATGGAAAACCGCACTGTGTTTGTATGGAACCAGCCTAATGACCGAAGGTGAAGGTGTTGACACTTGTTTCTGGAAAAGCTAGTGTTCTTCTCTCCTTTCACCTACAGGCCTAACTCCGTGGGAGGTAGGCGAGGACAAAGTGCCGCGGCCCCCTACCCCGGTCTCTCCCCTACCGCCTCCCCAGGCAGGCTCCCTCACAGCCGGGGCGACGAGAGGCGGTGCCCGGCGGTTGGGCGGGGCTGTGCTGCCCGCCCACCGGAGCCTGTCCGGAGCCGTCGCCGCGACAGGGTGGGAGGCAGCGGTCGGTGCGGGGGGCAGCGCCATGGCACAGAAATGCGACGTGGTTGTGGTCGGGGGCGGCATATCAGGTGGGTTCGGCGGGAGGGCAGGGTGGCCGTGCCCGGGGACTGAGCGTCGGTCGGGTGATGGGGACGACGGCTTCGGGACGGTGCCTTGCGGGGGTCCCCGCCCCAGGAGCGGGGCGCTGCCGGGGGGGGCTTGGGGGAGGTAGTGCTGGCGTCTCAGCTTACGAGTCTTTAAGCGTCAAGCGTCCGTAATTCAGGCTATGACACGTTGGTCAGACTTTATTTTGTTTTATTTATTTTATTTTTTTTCAATTTCCTCTGCTGTCCGGCCTCAACATTCTCCAAACCCACGTCATTCCTACCCCTGGAAGTTTGGGACAAGATGAGGGATGCACACTGTTGCTTCTGGGTTGAGTCCAGGGATGTTATGTAGAGGCCCTCGGTCACGAATGTCTGATATAAGTGTTGGGATGTCTTCTGTTTAGAGCAGGTAGAAGCATAAAAGAACGATGCCAGAAAGCAGCTGGGTCATTTCCCCAGTCTCTAGTCCTTCTAAGCACAGGTGTGATGGAGGTGAGACCAGCAGCCTGCAGAAAGCAACAGCAGGCCTGGGAGCTTTGTTGCACTCAGTGGCAATCTGCTTTTTAGCCTAATCCTGCTGGAAGAGTGCTGTGCATGCCCAGAATGAATCTTGCTCATGCATTTTGTTCTGAGATGCGTGGGCCCAATTAAATTGCATTATGTGTGATAGGTTCTTTAAGTTTTTCTTCTGCGCCTTTGACATATGAAACAGCTGCTATTTGGGCTGTGCGTGTTGGAAGGTATGCAATGTGGTAGTTCCTCTGCTAATGACATGTTAGTCCCACTAGCGCATAACGAGTATGCATGTCCACAGATCCAAACAGCGTCTCTTGTGTTGCAAACAAATTAATCAAAATATGTTACAACACATATAGAATCGTATAATCATTAAGGTTAGAAAGCCCAGTAAGATCATCCTTCCTTTTCTATTTAATGTGGCTTTTAATTTCCCCTACTTATTCATATAAGGTAGATTGATTTTTGCATAACCGCTATGCTGAGGTGTGCACTGTGAAAGGAAGGTGTACAATATGCAGTGGATAATGGTGTGTTCGTTCCACAGGGCTTGGCCACCATGCTGCCTTAGAGCTGATTGTTTCCATAAACTGCCTGGGCCTTTAGACTCTGATATCTTTTCCTAAGGATGGAGCTGTGATAAGAAACTGCTGAATAATTATTAAATGTTTGAAGTGTATTTATGTGGTTAGCAAAAATCGCTGTTTTATGAAACAGAATTGATTATAAGCACACTGTTATGGCTAATTTTTAACTTACACCTTGTTTCATAATGAAAACATTACAGAAAATTAACCACTGTTATCTATTCATGTCTTCTAAAGCCTCAGTGGCATGTTTTTGTACAGAAGCAGTGCTACAGGTTCCTTCTCATTAATGAGTTGGAATCAGAGTTAGTGTAACAGATTTTAATATGTCCTCGGTTTTCGTTGTTGCCATGGGAATATTATCACGGCAAGCTTGCACAGACTTCATATGTTTTCTCTTGGAGCAGAGCAGCCGTGCTGCGTTGTGTTCACTTGTGTGCTTCGCTCTTTTCTACCTGCAGACAGAAACAAGTGGCAAGTGGTTGTAAGAAACCTGTTTTCCATTTACTTTTTATCTATACCAGATTGCTCCGAAGTACTCTGTTCTCATGCTGTAGCAGTTTTTCTCCAGCTCCCACACAGCGGCTTGAAAAATACACACGCACAGAAATTACTAGTGACTCTCTTCAGTCACTTTACTTTAGCTGTTATTTCCTACTCCACATTTACCTTTTATCTGTGTGCTTTTTGTAAATCATTGGACTTGCACCCAGGTGCATAAAACACCGTGCTTTTATATCTCCTTGCCTTTATTGAAAACTGTCCGTGGCGTGCTAGACTGCTGCAGAGAGCTGGTCACCTGTTGACTGGAGAACGAAGCTTTTGATGTTTGAAATGGGTCACTCTTTAGAGACTAGGTTTACTAGTGCTCCAGGTTTGATTTCCTTCAGAAAGTCCCTGTTTCTGAGCTGTCCCAGGAGCAGCTGACAGAGATGAGCTGTTCTGCCTGTAGGGGAGGCAGGCATTGGTAGGTGCACTGATGTAAAACAGTGGAGTGCTCCCCTGTCCTTCAGGCTAAGTGTTGTTGAGTTGGCTCATACAGCAGTGAACACAGAAGCTGATCAATGAAGAAACAAAAAGCTGCTGTGCTGATGCAGAAATGCAAACAAACATTACAGAGGCAGCTTTCAGCTCTCTGTTTTCTATTTATTTACTTTTTTTAAGGTGATACAAGCTGTCCATTTGAGTACTCCCACAGTTTGATATTGCATTTTATTTTATTGATATTTTAATTGCACTCTCAGTAAGTCTGCAGGCAACACCAGGTGGTGCAGTTGAAAGAACAGAGATAGGGAATTCCGTCCAGAAGGACTTGGAGGTACTGACAGATGAAAAAATATGCATTAGGACTCAGTGCATGCTTGCAGCCCAGTAAACCAGCCATTTTCTGGGCTGCATCAAAAGAGGGGTGGCCAGCAGGGAGAGGGAGTGATCCTGCCCCTCTGTACTGAGATACTGCATCCAGGCTTAGGGCCCTCCAATGCAAAATGATTTGGAGCTGTTGGAGCGGGTCTAGAGGGGGCCATGAAGATGATCAGAGGGCTGGAGCACCTCTCCTGTGAAGACAGGCAGAACTGGGCTTGTTCAGTTTGAAGAAGAGAAGGCTCCTGGGAGATCTCATTGTGGCCTTCCAGTACTTAAAGGGGGGCCTACAAGAGGGGTAGGCAGAGGCTTTTTACAGGGATATGTAAAACTTGTCCTATGTAATCAGACAAGGAACAGCAACAGGAGGATTTATTGAGCAGTCGGTTCTGTTTTATGGACAAAACCGCTGCAGTCTTTGACATTTCTGTGAATGATGTAGATTAAAAAGAAGTGCCCATATGTATGAAGAGAACCACGGATTGTATGGAATATGCTTGATGCTAAGGAATATTTAGAGTGGAAATGAAAGGGGGTAATTAGTTCCATGGAGATTTCAGAACTTGCACAGTGATAGGATCTTCTGATTGTTCAGAAGCATCAGAAAACTTAAGAAATGTTCTTAAATCAAATTTTGGAAGCTGTTCAGAGGTTTCACTTAAAAAAAAACTTCTTCCATATGCTTTCAGAACTGCCTTCCTGTCCCTGCCTTTGCTGCAGAGACCTCTTGCCTTTGTTGCAAAAGACCAGATTTTAACCTAACATTGCTTATACTTTAGTCATACTTAGTCGTACTTAAGAAAATGCTTCTTGTAAATCAGTAGTGCATAGATTTTGCAATCAAAGTGAGGTTAATCAGTTCTTTGTGAAAGGCAAAGTCTTTTTTGACTTACAGCGAATGTCATTTGAGGTGTGCTTAGTGCTTTCTCATTCACAAGCAACCTGATGTGTTCATGTATGTTCCTGACTGAAAACCTGCCACAATAGAAATATTTCTATTGAAATGGTAGACTTATAAAATATTTGCACTCCTATCATTGTGGTATTGCGATGTGATTGTACTCTTCAAGTCTTTCTCTTCGTTTGTGTGAAGGTTTAATGCACTGTATGATTACAGTGTCTCTCACTCCATCTCTAAGTCAATTTCAATTTACTTACAAAACAAAACAGGTCAGGTGTTCTGGAGTCCATTATCTGAAGATTGTTTTAAAATAGACTGAAGCAGAGGGCAAAATTAGTTTTTGAAACAAAATGTAAGATGCATTGCAAGAAAAGCATATGTGAGATGCATAACTTCCTCTGCTTGCTTATTGGTGTTTTCCTTGTTCTCCCTGGTGGATATTTATGGTGTCATAGTAGTTCTCTCTTGAAGAAATCCAGTTTGTCAAACAAGGCACTGTTTTTGGAGAGCATTCCCAATCTGGCAGTCCTGTACCATCTGTCTATTTGGGAAAACAAACACACAGGCATGATTGAAATAGCTGTGTATTTCATTGTGCATTGGATTGGACCCTTCTGAGGGAGGACTGTGACCACCTCCAAGTCCCTCTGCAGAGGGGTATCACTCACAGTAGGATGCAACAGGCAAAGAGAATCTTGGATGTTTCTCTATTGGTTGAAGCTCTTTGTTCACATTTTCAATTGTCTGTCCCTGCCATCAGGAGTTCTTCCTTCTGTTTTCAGCTGTGTTCATGGCTACTGTGAAGGAGCACAAAGCAATTAAGCAGAGCCTGCCAACTGACTTAGATTTTTCACGCAAGCCTTGGCAATTCATAACAAACAGTGCAGAAAGCAGCTGTGTAATGCTGTGAGATAGGCTGGTAGCCTAGGCAGCAGGGACAGTAGTTGTAAGTCACTCGCTGATACCTCCTAATTGATCTGAAAGTTGATTTGATAAGAAGCTTTCCCTTCTGTCTGAAGGAGCACTCTCATCTCCCAAGGCTCAAAGCAATGCATCATTAAGCAAAGCTTTTCCATTAACTTATTTAACTGTTACAGAAGGCTGGTATTAGGGAAAGTTCATCACATGCAGACAGCAAAACAGGAAAACTTCCTCAGAAAAAAAGTTGTTAGGATACCAAAACTTACTGCAAAAGATTCCTGACTAACTGTTACGAGGTAACTGCTGGAGAACACAAGTTTGTGTGTAGCAGTTCATGTTAGTGTTGCAGACTACAAAGTTCACGGTTGTTTTCTTGTCAGTACTGCTGAATTCTCTATTTTTGACAAACAGGATTAGACACAGGAGAAGATGTACTTTGTAAGACAGTGCTTTGTAAGACAGTTCAATGTGTTGTTTGCTTGGAAATCTCCTTCTGTGATACTTCTAGTTCAGTAGATTGGTCATAGTGTCTAGTTTAGGACTGGACTACGACTTAATGACACCAGGGGTGGTACCAGATATTAATGTGCATTAGTGTGTTGGTTCAGAGCAGGTTTGTACCTTAAGCAGATCTCCTAATTGACTCTATTTACTGCTCTACGGTGTGTATCACAGAGCACTGTCAAAGCAAACACATTGCATTAATTTTTCCTTGAGAAGCCGTGCTGTAGGAGCACGGCTTCTCAAGCTCACCGTTTGAGCTCCAACCCCTGAATAGGATGTTCAGTCCATAGGATATAAGAACTAGTCTGAAATAAAGCACCTTTCACATACATAACATGGGACATTCAAGGTACGGTTGTTTTGCTCTGCAGATCTCCTGTTGTTCTGCTCTATTTTCTAGCAAAGACACTGCAAACGTGCTGTTTTGGAATACTTTTAGTTATACGGTTCAAAGATAGTAACTTGGAAAGAGTAAACTTTCTACTTTTGTGTTCTTCGTCTATGGAGTTGCAGTAAAAAATAATTTGCTGTGCCACCCTGTCAGTAGATAAGCACCTGCATTGCCTGTCTCCATCCTCTATGTCCTTTCCTTGCCTAGTTTTATTCTTTCTTTCTATAATTGTCTTGTAGCATCAATAGATTGCCAAAAGATAAGTTCTGTATTCCTATGAATTTTGATTTGCCCATTTTACTCTTTGGTTTCAGCAAGGCTAGAAGTAATTTTCAAGTCACACAATTCAGCATGATCCTTCCACTATGGCAAATGGTAGTGTTAATCTCCACCACATGACAGAGATATTCACTACTATGACACAAGTCCTGGTCAAACTCCATTGCCCAGTCCTAGAGGCTGTGAGGAGCAGTCCATTCCTCTGGCTCCATCCTTGGTTTGTTCACGGTGTCTGATGTGATCTCAGGAATATTCAAGGACTTAAAGAGAGCTGGTGAGTGGTGTTAGTCTTTCCAAAAGGTGGAGAGCTGTGGCAAAAAGCTAAGTAGGACTGATTGTATTGCTTTAGTAGACAGCCTGAGCAATGCAAGCTTAGACAGCCTGATTGTCCCAAAAGTAAACTTCTAGCACTGCACATAGTATCATAAACCAGCTGAGTTTGCTCTGTTTACATATCTCACGCAACAGCTAATGACATTGGATTAGGTCTTATACATAATTCAGTCAACCGAGAAAGTTTCTCCTCTTCAGAAGTTACTACTATGTGTGTAAACAATCTGGGTGATTTTGGCATGCTTCCCACTGATACATTTTGCTTCTCTGTAGCACAACCAACAGCTGCAGTTAAACAGTTCTGTTAATTAAACACAAAAAGCAATATTTTTTCACTACTCCTTTCCAGAACAGGAGGAGCTTGCCTTTGTGTTTTGCCTCCCTTTCTTAGCAGCTACTTCATAGAGTGGTACAGTGATAAAGTTTATGTTGGTTATAGAAGTTTTCTAAGCAGTACCATGGTGGATTAAAAAGCCTTTCTTTAGCTTTCCTTTACAGAGGATTTATCTTGATGTATTTATAAAGCACTCTGTTATACTGTTTCTGAAATCAGTTGTCATTTAGTTGGGCTTTAATTACATGAGGAAATTGCATTCATGTCATTATAGTTGCAATCATTTAATTTTTATGTAGCTGTCTTTGAACTTAACGTGATTTTCTTCCAGGGCTGATAACCTATTTTATCCTTGTAAACTTATGTCACATACTAAGGTTCTTGCTTTATGAGATGGCTTGTTAAAATGTGATCATTCATCTAATCGACTAGTCTGTGTAGAGGCTGATGTGTTTAAGGTTTATGTAGGATCCTTGTTTGAAGATACATTTTTCTGATTTCAGTGGTCAGTAGGAGCAGTACCTTGTTACTTGAACCATGAATGTCTCGTATTATTTTCAATAACTCATCTGTGCATTTGTATTTTGCCCAGTTTCTTCTTTCCTGCCAGTTTTCAGTATCTCAGTTGAGGAGATCCTTAGTTCTGAGTCGTTTAGCAAAAAGATTGGAAAGTGCCTATCAAAAAGATTGGAAAGTGCCACACTGATGTTGCCTTGACTTGAAAGTCAAGAAACAGTGATGATGCTACTTATGGGTAGAGCAGGCTTCCAAGAAGAAGAAAAGTGAAATATTTGTAGGGACAAATCTGCTTGAAGGAATTCAATTCATCTTTTCCTCCATCTGTTCTTCCTTACTCCTTTCCATGCTGCCCTTGCTGCCAGTAAACTGTACCCACCTGAGAATTTGTACAGACCTGGTAAACAGGCAGCTGTCTTGGTGAGCTGAAGAGACTCTGAGTAAGTTTGGGTGATTTCCATCTGAGTCTGCCTCAGCTACTTCTTGTTTTATTTAAAATAAAATTCATTTTGAGGAATGATGTCGATGCTGAAATTATGCATCTTTCTTTATGCCTGAGCATGGTGGGTGTGCAGCTGTACCATTCCCTCACCTCCATACCTCTGCTCTGCGTGCTCCGTGCTTAGCAGTGAACAAAGAGTCTGGCTGATGTTCATTAGGGCCTCTGGCATCTTGCAATTGCAACGATTAGGATAGTGACCTCTATTTGACATCCCTTACTTCAAGTGGTTCAAGAGTTCCACGAAGTTTTAATTCACTCGAAGCCTTTCCATCTATTACATTATGCCTGTACTATTATGTTACATTCTATTATATCATGTCTCTATTATTCAACTACATTGTGTTTTCTAGTTTCTACAGTATGACTCAACTGGGAGTGAGAAGCAAAAAATACCTCAAATATGCCTCTGTAGCCTTCTACCTCTCAGCCAGCTAGTTTTTATAGATGAATTATGCCATCAAGGTAGAATACTGAATACAGTCTTCATGGTAGACTGCACACAGCAACAGCTGATCAAACAGCCAGCTCATACTATATAATATCCTGGTGGCCTGAATAGCTTGCATATAAACTTTCACCCTGTTTGCTCAAGTGATAGATCCATGTTTTAGTCATTGAATATTGGACTAAGACACCTCTTTTGTTCCAGTGTGAGTTAATAGTATGAGACTAGCATCATTAGAGGCTGAATCAGTGAGTTATGCTAAGTAATGAGCAGAACTGAGGAAAGGAAAGAGTGTAAATTCTTTTGTTTTACAGTTTGGATACTTCTTTTTTCCTTTGTGCTTCCTTCACCTTTTTTTTTTTTTTTTCCTCCACACATTCTATCAGAATGGTGCAAATACAGTGGTAATGTGTTTCTTTTTTTGTAACACATTTAATAAGATGCTTAGCTTGTATGGCTAAGAGTGGTGGTACACTGGAACAGGCTGCCCATAGAGGTGGTGGAGTCACCGTCCTTGGAGGTGTTCAAGAAACATGGAGGTGTGGAATTGAGGGACATGGTTAGTGGGCATGTGGGGATGGATTGGTGGTGGGGCTAGATGGTCTTAATAGTCTTTTCCAACCTTAATGAATTTATATGCTTTCTCTTGCCTGTAATTAGAGATAGAGGGAAGACAGTCACTTGGAATTCTTTGGTGGTTCCCTTTTGAGCCTCCCTGGGTGACATCTGTGTCCTCAGCTTTTGGTATCTCAGCCCAGCTGATGTCTTAGTTCAGCCAGGCAATGCTTTATCCTGAGCCAACCATCAAGAAATGCAGTGATCAACAAAAAGCTGTCAGGCATGTATGATTATTCAGTTGATTATACAGGATACTGGGCAGCAGAACACTTTTCAGTTGTTCAAGACGGAGTTCACAAATCTTTGTAAGCTGCACAAGCTATCAGTACTTAGCTTGTGCATGTATGTGTTTGTACCTACTTGTATACATGTAGGGTGTACATACATGTAGCACGAGTTCTCAGAGAATCACCAGAGCACAATGTGGTGGATATTTGAAAGTAACACCCAGACGAGCCCTGGCAATGTAAATCTGTAACTAATAGATGCAATTGGATGAAGATAATTAGTGAAAGATCAAGCAAAAGGTAAACTAAAATGAACGACTATAGAATGAGGACCTGGTTGCTCAGCTGGGGGCTTTGATAGTTTCCCTGTGAAGTGACCATCTCTAGATGGATGCCTGTGAGTAACTATGGACTTTTTCTCCCCACATTACAGTGCAGAAGGAAAAACTCATTTCAAGAGTAAATCTGGCTGGCATTTTATTTGCTTTTATATATCTATGTAACAGTAATGCCTAAAAGGATGCTTTTAGTAAGCTACCCTTGTAGTGCCTCAGCGAGGAAGGGGCTGAGTCATTCCCCAGGTCATTGTGCTAAGCTTGGTTCTAATGCTATGATACATGTGATGTAGTGCTACCTTGTCTTTCAGTTATCTCTGTCTGCTTTGGTTCTTTCCTCAGCTTGTTGTGTTTTGAAGCAGCGTAAGTTGTAAAGTAGCAGGAAAAGCACTATCTAAGCTGAAGGAGGCTTTGGGATAGAAACTGTCAGATAATATTGCAGTACAGGTAGTAATAATAGAAATGCAATTAATGTTAACTCTTCAGCATATCACAGAATTATAGAATGGTTTGAGTTGGAAGAGACCTTTAAGATCATCCAGTTCCAACCACCTGCTATAGGCAGGGACACCTCCCTCTAGACCAGGTTGCTCAGAGCCCCATCCAGCCTGGCCTTGAGTGCTTCCAGGGAGGGGGCATTCACAACCTCACTGGACAACCTGTTCCAGTGTCTCACCACCCTCACAGTAAAGAACTTCTTCCCGATATCTAGTCTAAATCTACCCTCTTCCAGTTTAAAGCAATTTCCTGTCATCCTGTCACTACCTGCCCTTATGAAAAGTCCCTCCCCAGCTTTACTGTAGGGAATATATGCATACATATATACGTGTGTGTGTGTATTTACCTTACTGGAGCATACAAAATAACTTCTGACTCTTTTAAGCATGAGACCCAAGTGTGAGTTGGGCACTGAATAGATCTATCACTCCACGTGTAAGATACTAGAATTCCTTAAAATAAACAAAGCGCACAGTAAATGACTGATGCTAGAAGTATTCATCCTTTAAAATGCTGGAGTGCCTGTTTTTGTCAGTCTAAAGTTTCATTGGAAACCTCAAGTGTAAAAATACAACAAAAACTAAACAGAAGCCCTGGTCAAGGGCAGGACAGCTGTGGTTTCAGTGCTTGAGCTGAGGCAGAACTGCGTGGAAGACAATGGTTTTCCACACAAATGCAACAAACTGTCTTCACTCCACATATAACAGGGTTTGAGCTAAAGTGCTACCAGTTTGTCTCACTCATTGCTAGCCAGACTCTGTATTGCTTCCAAGGTGTGAAGCCTTGGACAAATTTAGACTGCTTAATAAATAGACCTCCCTGCACTATGCATGAATCATCTAGAAACATTGCCAGGAGGGGAAGATCACATGAGGTTGAGGGCTGGGACTAGAACTGATGCTCTTGTAAAGTTGCATTATCTCACTGGGACGTTCATCCCGACCTCAGTGACAAGGTTATGGAGCCAGCTCAGAGGATGGAAAAACTCACTGCCTCAGCTCAACTATGAAATGTTAACAAGGATAAATTATATTTGCTCATAAAATGCTGTATCCTAGACAGAAATGTTATGCTCTATGTACCAATATTTTAAATAAATGCACATTTTAGACAGGCAGAATGATAACATGTTTATGGGATTTCAGAAACTGTTGCTTTTTTAAGTTCTCAGGCACTGTAGGTGGTATTCATTACTGCACCGTAATACAGCTTAGAAAGAGAGAGTGTCTCCACTCACAATAGAACTACATGTTGCTTTGATACCTTTCACTGTGCTGTTCAGTGCATGGAGGTAGGATATTGAGAATAACCAAGGCAATAATTTCGAGACACAGCTCTATGGTGTAATGAGGTTCTGAACTGTGATTTTGTCTTTTTCTTCCATGAGATTGAGCAAAATATCTAAAGTACTTTTGTAGATGTGGCTCAAATTGCAGGGGTTAAAAGAGTACATTCACATTCAAAAACGTACAGATCTAAGTGAAGAGCTGGGTTAATAAAAGGTACTGTTGGGTTGCAGTATCTCACTGTCCACGTAGCCAGCCCTTTGCATTTCATCCCTTTTTGGCTTTTTTCTCATCTAGAACTGGAACAATCTGGATGCTGCAAACCTTATATTGCAAAGAACTAAGGATGCAGTGAAGAAGGAAAACTCACTATTATTCTCTTATGCATGCTATCATTTTTGAAAGCACTTGGACAGTCTGATGTGAGCTGAGTTTCAGGCTGTGTAGTCCTAGCTGTCTCTGCTGTAGGGCTCCCATTACAATTTTGAGCATGTCTCTTGAATTTACGAAGGAAAAGTATTCTTCATGAGAGCAAAAATTGCTTGACTGTTTTGTAATGAGAAGGAAGGTACAAAAAATGGCTGTACCACCTTATCTCACCCAGACCCCAGGCTACTGTTTTCTTTTGCCTTTTTTTAACTTTCAATTCTTACTTACAATGCCTTGTAGGCATTATTGTCTCGAGCCATTACTTCAATTAAAATATTTTAACTTAGTTATGATCGTGAGTGACAGAGGTAAAGGTGACCAACGCCAGGTTCAATCTCTCAGCAGCAGAGCAGTAATCAGATTTTGTTCATTAGAGAGGTCAACACAAACAAAAACAGTGCTATTAAATTGCTGTTTCTAATACAATAATGCAGTGAAGAAACCATGGTAGATTTCAAGGAGAAAACTAACAGGTGCCAAATGGCTGCTCAGCTACAGGTAGGAAAATGTCTTTCCTCTGGTTCCACTCCTCATCCCTTCTTGTACTTCAGCATTGCATTGATATGCTGTGTTGTTCTCCGAGCACTGCACTTACAGGGTTTTTTTTTGTGACAGCTCTGAAAAGGAGGTCAGAGAGCAGAGCCCTGCGTATAAGCATGGAGGCTTTTTATTTGAATTTCAGCATAATTAGGTCTAAACAACAGCAAATGGAATTTTTCCTTTAACTGAACTAATTTTTAGATGCTAGGAACTTTCACAGAGAGTTATCCTGATTGAAGGAGTGTTTCTCTGCTTCCTCTTAGATTTACCTCATCTGCTTAGTGCATATTCATCTTTGCTTCTTCCTAATGCTCTCAGTCATACATAGTGATTTTGTTAGCCATGAGTAAAGGGATTCTCCTTGAAATGTCTTCTGCAGTGTATTTTGACAGATGGGTGTATTTTGCTTTACTGGATACAATTCAATTCCAGTTTTTCCAATTGGAAAAGATCCATAAGATCAAGTCTGACCATTAACTTGACAATACTAAACCCACCATTAGTCTATGTCCCTCAGTGCCACATCTACATATTTCTTGAACACGTCCAGGGGCAGGGACTCCACTACCTTTAGGGGCATTCTGTTCTAGTTCCTCACCGCCCTTCTTATGAAGAAGTTCTTCCTGATATCCAATCTAAACCTCTCCTGGTAGAGTTTGATATTTCCTCACCTCCTATCGCTGCTACTAGCTACTTCAGGATTTGTGATTATATGAGACTTCTTGCTTTCATTAAAAGAAATTACATTTCTGGCCCCTCTGGTCAGCTTCTTGCCTATTCCAAAGGCCATACAATCGTGGTCCCATCACTAAATCATGTTCCTTATTGCCACATCTACACCTCTCTTAAATACTTCCAGGGATTGTGGCCTGCCTATACAACCAACTTTTGTATGCAGCTCCATGTGTGTGGCACATATTACTGATATTACAACTCCCCTGCCTAGTGTGTTGGAAACCTACCTTTGGTGCCAAAAAAAGCAAGTAGATAAAGAGAGAAGCATATCACAGAATGGCTTGGGATGAAATGGACCTCAAGGATCATCGAGTTCCAACCCCACTGCCACAGGGGGGAAGTATCAGTGAATTTCATGACTGAGGAAATCCAGCTGTGAGTTCTGTAGGTGAGTATGGAAAATCAGCATTTCAAATTTTCAAAGCAAATGGAGTACAAATATGATGGCAGCCTGCTCAAAACAAAATTTTGGTTGGAGAGAGAAATTATAAGGTTATAAAATAAACAGATTTCTGACAGCCATCTTGGAAACTATTAGCTGAGTACCATATGAATACCATTGCTTTAGAGGTAGTTTTTTTTTTTGTCACCCCCTCCATGAAAATTAAGACTTTATGGATAATTTTCATAATCACATACATGAGAGAAAAGGGATGTTTTGTTCTTAAAAAATAGTAAATATAGGGAACATGCTAAAACAGCAAGCAATTCAGAGAAGGTACAACAGGAACTGCAGGAATATCTTAAATAGATGTTATTTACAGCCTCTCCCTCCAAGTTATTCACCCAATCCCCTGTACACTGCAATGGAATTGGATGTAGCCTGAGGGAGAGAGAACATCCTTCTGATGGGACTGCTGTTGTGCATTGGTCTAGATGTCCAGAGTATGATAGAGGTATACTAAATGGATACAAATATCCATATCCAAACACAGAAATACCATTTTGAGAAGTTTCAGAGGGGCTGTTTCCAATCTTGTCCATTCCAGTTACATTTTTTGGAAATAATAAGGTTAAAAGTATTCAGTAAGAAGTAGTCAGTAAGAAGTACTTCAGTTAAAAGTGTTCAGTAAATTTGCTGTTTCCAGACAATCATAGAATGGCATGGGTTGAAGAGGACCACAAAGGTCCTCTAGTTTCTACCCCCCTGCTATGTGCAGGGTCACCGACCACCAGACCAGGCTGCCCAGAGCCACATCCAGCCTGGCCTTGAATGCCTCCAGGGATGGGGCATCCACAACCTCCTTGGGCAACCTGTTCCAGTGCGTCACCACCCTCTGTATGAAAAACTTCCTCCTAATATCTAACCTAAACCTCCCCTGTCTCAGCTTCAGACCATTCCCCCTTGTCCTATCACTATCCACCCTTGTAAACGTCTGTTCCCCCTCCTGTTTATACGCTCCTGCCAAGTACTGGAAGGCCTCAATGAGGTCTCCCTGGAGCCTTCTCTTCTCCAAGCTAAACAAGCCCAGTTCCCTCAACCTTTCTTCACAGGAGAGGTGCTCCAGCCCTCTGATCATCTTAATGGTCCTCTTCTGGACTCAGTCTGGTGTTACAAACTTGAGATCAGTTTTCAAGAATTGTGGTTAGAAATTCTTTTGAAGAGTCAAATTTCTTCGACTCTAAGGCTTCACTGTAGTCCATAATGCATGGCAAAATGTGACTTGTCACACTTATCAGTCCAAATATGGGTATGGATCATGCCCTAGCACAGAAATTTGAGATTACCATTAAAAAATAAACACACATTGGTTGTTCTCTTAATATAAGGAAATTTTGAAGGGTAGAACGTGAACTGGTGATGAAGCCCTTTCATCGAATGGTGCAGTATGATGCTTAGTAGGCACATAGATCTCAAACAGGGAAGAAAGAATTTGGAAGTAATGTTAAATAATTCTTCTGATTATTATGTCTGAGTAAGATCTGTGTGCATGCAAAGTGCTGCATGATGGAAAAATGATTTCTGTGGCTTGAACTTACATTATAGCATCCCCTGGAAGGCAATCTCCTACCAGCATCTCCAAGTGGTTGCATTTAGATAACAGGTTGCCATGGTAACTGATGAAGGCTTGCCTGCTTTACCATAATCTAAGCACAATGGTGCTTTCAGTCTAAGGCTTCAGATAAAACCTAACATCTCTGCTTCTTTGTTGTTTGCACTAATTGTCTGTGTATCAGTTCACCGAGTGGAACTGCAGGTGGGGCTGCTTAGCCATTTATATATATAAATATATATATATAAGAATGCATGTATGTATATATTCTGTTGTACTACTGTAAGCTGTCTTGCAATGGATGCTGTCCTAAATTCCTGTCCCCAGTCAAGTGGTTAAAGTGTCTCAGATTGCAATTTGTATATTCATATATTGAGTATTGCAATTTAGATCAGTTTCAGTAGAAATATGCCCAGAGAGAAGGGCAAGATATTGCTGTATGACAAAACATTGTTTAAGAAATGGGAGTAACAACAGCACTAGCCACATTTTTGGATGAACTTTATGTTTTAATATAGTTGGTTGCCTCCCTTTTCAGTGGCAGGGATGAAGTGCAAATCTGCCTCTTGGCTAGTGACGGGTGCAAGATGAATAGGTGAGCTGGGAACAATTCTGAGGTGTGAGAGGTTAAACTTCTCAGTCGGTCTCTGTGCATGCTTTATGGAATGTTAATCACAGAGAAGCCTCTGTCTCTTAGCCAGAAAAGAGATTGTAATTTGTAGGAGTTTCTCAATTCTTTAATTTTGAAAGCACACCCCAGCCTTGTGCCTGATACTTGTGTATTAGTATTACAATCTATTTGTTGCTGTTCTGGCACCCTAACTGTCCTTGTATCACTGTGGCTGAGAGCTCTAGCTCTACATCATCCAATCCTCTCACCGTTATTGCAGTATAACTCCAAGAGCCCTTTTTGGGGTCTGAGATGCAGCTTTGGGGAAAGAATGGTAAGGGGTGATGTGGCTGTACTGTGGCAGTGCTGTGATGTCAAATATGTTAGATACCAAGAACAGAGAAATTCTTAGGTATTGATACTATGGTAAAGTGTGATATTTGCAACAGTCTTGCCTTATCCTGTCCTGTGTGTGCTGCAAGACCTGATCTGGTTCTCAGCAGTGCCATCTGCATCTTGAGCTTCTGCCTTCACTTAGAATCATAAAATCATCACAGTTGAAAAAGACCACTAAGTCCAACCAGCAACCCATCCCCATTAACCATGTGCCTCAGTGCCACATGCACATGGTTCTTGAACACCTCCAGGGACAGTGACTCCACCACCTCCCTGGGCAGCCTATGCCACTGCTTCACTTATCTTTCTGAGATGTTTTTCCTAATATCCAACCTTGAACCTCTCCTGATGCAACTTAAGGCCATTACCTCTCATCCTGTCACTGTTTACTGGGAGAAGAGGCCAAACCCTACCTCACTACAACTTCCTTTCAGGTAATTGTAGTGATAAGTCTCCTCTGGACTAAACAATCCCAGAAATTCTTCCCCAGTGTTAGATTTCTGTCAGTACTGAGGCAGAGGAGTTGGAGGGTGGCTACGTTCCCTAGCTTTGCATCATTTCTCCAGCAAAAATTTTGGACCATTGTGGAGATGGAGATTTTGGACCATGTATGAGAGAGAAGGAGATGGACTATTAGCTATTGATAAGGAGTAAGTGGTCAGATGGTGCCTGTAGCCTGCAACTTTCACTGTAGAGTCATGCCCCAAGGACATACATGTTCTTGTCCTTACAGAGATCCGATCCACTGGAAATTGGCAAGGGATAGTGCAGTGCCAGTGGAGAGGGAGGCTCTGCTTGGTCTTTCTCCTTTGTAGAATCATAGAGTCACCAAGGTTGGAAAAGACCTCGAAGATCATCCCATCCTACCATTCACCAACCACCAATATTTCCCCTCTAAACGATGTTCCATAGTACAACATCTGAATGTTTCTTGAGCACCTCCAGGGACAGTGATTCTACCACCTCCCTGAGCAACCCATTCCAGCATGACACTCTGACACTGATCTTTAATTTTTATTTATGCATCAGGAAAGACTGATCCATGCTCAGAAGGTATATCTGTGAACATATGGGAAAGGAAAGTGACACCTGCCGCCAGATAAATAATAGGGAGTAAACAGTGGGTAGCTGAGAGGTGAGTGCGGTAGTGTGGCTGAGATGTGCATAGGCAAATGACATGGTGATGTCCGTGCTGAGCTCTGTGAAACCAGCCGCCTTCCACTTGAGTCTGGGGAGCCATCTCTTCAGAGGCTTCTCTGTCTGTTCAGCTCCTGGGAATAAGCTTGCTCTTTTCCCAGCTGGACTGAGATGTTTATTCATTAGATTTTCATTAGGAAAGTCAGATCTCATATAGCTTAATCAGTGTTGGTTACTGAGTGGTATTAATTGATAAGTCAGTATCTGTTAGCGTGATAATCCAGCAGAAATCTACCCTGGTAGCAGCCTTGAGATCATATATTCATCTGTAAATTATTAATGAATGCTATTGAACTTGTCCCAGCTGATCAAATATTTGTCTTTGCTCAAGAGCAACATTTTTTTTTCTTTTCTTTTTCTCTTTGCGTGGTAAACTGTGTTTGTTTAGGGAATTTTTTGTCTATTTTTCTTCCTAGAACCGATCTGTTCTTGAAAGTTGCTTGGAGATCTGGGCCATGTTTGCGCACCACAACTGCTTTCTGTATTCTGTTCTTCTTGGCTTCCTTAAGTATTTGTGAGAGTAGCCAAGGCTGCTGAGCCAGCTGGATGTTTTCATAATACAATTTTCTTGATAAGGAAGTATGGAAATACCAGTATCATTGATGGTTTTCTCTACTCATCAGCACTTATATGAAAACTTAGGATAAATTAAGTTCATCTGAAGGTAAAAGCAGGACAATATGATCTTTTAACGAAAGCTCCTCCTACTCCATTTATTTATTTTCCAGAAAATGCCTATGTCCTTTAAAAATAGGTGTGCATCATCTCTGTTTAGGCACTGGGAAATGAAGAGCTTAGTTTATTTAACCACCATTGCTCAGCTGCTTCTCTGCTGGGAACAAGAACTGGGTCTCCTAGTCCCAGGCTAATAGTTTGCCATCAGGATGTTCTGTAGTGCCTTAAGAAGCTCTCATTAATACTCTTTCTATTCAGGACTGCTATATAAAGTGTTTTCATCGTTGTCATTTCATTCAGTCTTGCCATGCTAGCTTTGGCCATCTGTTTTTCCTGCTTTTGGCATTTCTTCCACGGCTGACTTGTACTTAGAACAATCTCCTTTGACTCTTCATTTCCCTCCTCCTTCTCAAAAAGTGCATGTACTAAGACATCACGAGGAAACGGATTGCCTTGCAGTGGTCACAAGACAGTGGTGACAATGGGTAAGAAAATTATACTGTGTGAGTGTGGTTTCTAGCCTACTGTGTGCTCAGCTTAATTCAGCACATTCTATGGTGCAAGAAGACCACACTGCCCTTCAGAATATGTTGCTTGCTGTCCCACTGGTAATTCAGGGACGTGACCAAAATAAGAACCTCAGATTATACAAATCTCAGTTTATTCATGCTGAAGTGTAAGGCAGTGGTGATCCTAAAAAGTTGAGACATTGCATTCCCTTTGTCTTATACACCCTTTGTAGTTCCCTTAATTCCCATAGTGGCTTGACACACTTGCTGGAGGGCCTGACTGATATTTTCCCCGCATTTCTGAGGATTTATGGCATCAGAACTAAAATGAGATGTTCTCTCCTGTATTCTCATTGCTCCCTCTCTTGGTGTCTTCACCTTTAAGAAAAGCAAAATGAAGAAAAAATATATAAAGACAATTTTTAAGGAATGAAGCAGGTTTCTAGTTCATTTTTACTTTGTTTCTTTTTCTAATCTTTCAGGTCTCTCAGCTGCCAAACTATTGACTGAGGCAGGCTTGAATGTTGTGTTGCTGGAAGCCAATGACAGGGTTGGTGGAAGAACCTTCACTGTAAAGGTAATTGTCTCCAAACCCACTTATACAATATATACACACACATAGTTTATATTATACATGTGAATAATGTGAAATTGACAATTAATGCATATGCATGATATATATTTATGTACATTATGCATACACTATGTGAATATTATGAATAAATGTGTTTATGCATCTATGCATATTATTTAACTTACCTGCTAGAGGACATCCTTGTGGGAAAATTGCCAGAGTGGTAGCAGGAGGGAAGTTTCCTGATACCATACAAGCAAGAGTAGGAAAAGACTGGCAGAATGATGGGGACAGAATGTTTCCATGTTATCTGCAGGGACTGGAGTCATTAATCTTTTCCTCTGGGAAGGAGAAAATGATTAGCTAAGTTTTAAAGTCATTTCCCATGGAGAGATTCAGGAGAAATTGCTATTTAAAAACACCCATAAAGGCCAATTGTGTGATGAAAATCTTTGAGGTGAACTTGTAACAAGCCCTGTGAAGAATGATATGGATTACAGGAATGGCAAAGGTGACTGGGGACCAGTGTTGTTCACTCCTTTACCACATGCTCTGTCTTGACCCAGGAGAACCCCATGCCCTCTGTTCATCGAAAAGCTTTATCTGTGCTGTTCCCTAGTATACTCTGTATTGAGCTAGTTTCTGGTGAGATGCCTAACCAAATAAGAATTGTGCAGACCTCTCTGACTCCATCTTCTCTGGAGAAGATGGTCTCTCCGGAGGTCTTTGTTGGTTAGGCTCTTTGTTCTTGTGCTTGTTGGGAGGCCTGTTCCTTTACAGTATTAATCTGCTTATGAAATCCATGTACGAGATTCTTCATAATTGCCACTCCTGAACTTAACCAAGAAAAATAGAGTTTTCTATGGGGAGAGGAATCTTCACTAGAATGCTTCTATAATTCCTCTAGATTGCTCTTTTAATTTGTGTGGTGTTTGCAAAAGTTGCATCTCTTTTTTAATCTTTTTTTGTGTGTGTGTGTGTGTGTGATATACTAGAATAAACAAGTTAAATATGTGGACCTTGGAGGAGCCTATGTGGGGCCAACGCAGAATCGCCTTCTACGGTTATCTAAAGAGTTAGGAATAGAGACGTATAAAGTGAATGAAGTTGAGCAGCTGATACATCATGTCAAGGTAAGATGCTCTCAAGTTTGTTGCTGTAGAAAGACAAGTTCAAATATGCATCCTCTGAGTTTTTTGAAGAAAAATAAGTATGCTGGTAATGAAGAATACATACAAATTACTATATGCATGCATATCTATGTGCGTATCCTTGTAGATACATCCTTGCAACTGATGGTTTGGTTCAAGTTTGAGCTCCTAGTTAAAAGCTCTCAAAAAGTTTCACTGTTTCCAAACAGTACAACTGCAACTGTTCTATATATGCCAGCTCTCTTACATATTCTACAGGAGGTGTCTGAAAGGCCCTTTCACGAGTCTGGGAAGTGGGAGTATCTGGAGTCAGACTGAGAGTTTCTCAGACTAAGGTTCCTAAATTCTTTCCTCCGTTCTTGATACTGCTTGATACTATTCTGCATGAGTGTTGCACTCTCATAGAAGAGCAACATTCTGTGTTAGTTCTGAGGAAATTAACACTGAGATTCACTATATGCTTATGAAAAGGCATGCTGTGACTGACAAAATATTTGTCAGATGATGGTGTCTGGTCAGAGGTTAAAGAAAATGTTGATGCATTTAAGCTGACAGCAATAGAGAAAAAATGTTCTGCCATATGTTTTGAGACATCTTTCCCATTCAATTGTTATGTAAGTGTGTTCTCAAAGCAGTTTCGTATGATGACTGTCAACAATTAGTCCTGCTGTGGTAGAACTGATGAGTGCTTCCACACTGTTTTGTTAAACTAGCATAATTCTCAAAGACAATTTTTCTGCTTCTTCACACTATTTTGCTTTCAGGATCTCCTCAATTGTAGTAGGAAGTCATGCTCTGAGGGGAAAGTTGATGGTAGAAGACAATTGACATGGCCGATCTGCATGATCAACTGTCAGGATAATCTTGCTCTCCTAGCATGGTGGCATTCCAAAATACTGTCAAAAGTCACTGAAACATACTTGGTATTGCCAAAGCTGGAGCTGATATGGGGACCTCATCTGTCAGCAGCCAGCACAAGCAGGGCTGCTTGTTTTGTAGGCCAGACTCCATTTTCTTTTCAGATCTCTAGGAGCCAACTGGTTGGGAAGGATGGTGGTATTAGTATGCTGGTTGAAATGACCTTTTGTTTTTCAATAGACCTCTAGAGTGAGGGAAACTGCTACAGAAGTAGAAGTTTGGGCTCTTTCCAAAGAGAATCTGTCAGTCGACCACAAGTGTCTTAACACGTGGATTGCTAGAGGTAGGTTGGGTTGCAAACAGCCTTTTGCCATCATCTGTGGACACCTTTAAGCACAGGACTGAGAGTGCTCATGTGAGTCAAGGCTTTCATCCTTCCTCCCTACCCAGCACTGACAGAACTTGCTGATGCTCCGGAATGTATCCCAGGCTGGCAGTGAAGGATGTGCCTTGGTTCTGTCTGGTTATGGGAAGGGCCTTGCATTAAGGGCCTGGCAGTAAGGCTTTTCACAGACAGAGGGCTGAGCCAGCAGAGTCTGTCCAGGCATTAAGACTCAAGTCAAGGGAACTTATGCAGCAATACAAATTGTGTCCAGAGATCCAGAGTTGAGTGAAGCCACTCTTCTCCAGAAGGCATTTAAGCCATCCAAGTCTAGGGTTATGGGATGCTTGACACTTTGGCTAACGTCTGCAGCTGTGAGTTATGGATGCAAACAGAACCTGGGAGGTCTGCGAGAAGACTGAAGGCCTGGGATGACTCTAACACTCATGTGCTAGTGCTGTGACCTGCTGATAGATGCTGGTAGAATGCAAGTGGTGTCCTTAGATATAGCAGGGGGATGTGGCAAATGTGGTACTTTTATACTTGCAAGCATGGTGGTCTAAAGGTTGGCAGGTATGTGTGAGATTGGCACCATGCCTTACACAGACCTATGGAAAAAGAGACGCTGGAAGTAGCAGGATCCTTTGAAACTCCAGCGTGTCATAGTTTTATCATCCTGCTTAGAGCCATATCCAGTCCTGTGAATTACTGAAAATCTTCTGAGGAGAGATATTGCATGTCTTGGTGGTGGCTGCCTGTGGGAGAGCTCCTGAAGGGAGACAGGGTAGAAGTGGCCAGGGAGAGAACTGTGTGCCAGGACTTCCTGGAAGCCAAGCAAGGCTTAATAGAGAAAATATCACACAAGCAGTAGCTCCTCCTTGGAATTTCCTAATTTCATTTATTTTTAATCTTTTATTTCTTTTTTACTGCTGTGTTTATAGAAACATGGAAAAATATTATCATAGTCAAGGAATTACAGTTAAAGAGTTGGAATATGAATAGTAAACATGTACATCGTTGCGGTTACAAGTGGGTACACTAATCTTTGAAGTTTTGCATTCCATGTAACTGTAGTACAGTCCTTTCAGATCTCTCACTTTAGCCATGTGGCTGCCCTTGCTTTCCCTGCACATGGACAACACTCTTGTGGGCTCCATAAAATCCAAGCTGTACTCTCAAGTCATACCTCGTAAAACAGTTTCCAAAATATACAAAGGTCTGTGTGAATTTAAATTCACATGCTGACCCAAGCTTCGTGACTATAGACAATTCTAATCAAATTCTGGACCACAACATTCTCTCTGAATCCAGAGAGGCAATGAAACCTAAAGGTTTTAATTTTTCTCTAACTACGCTATCAGGCATCAGAGTGCATCTTGGAAAATCAGCTGCTGTTTTTACAAGTACCCAAAGGCAAAATCAAGCCTTTCATAGTTAATTAAATTCATTTTAGAAGCTTTTTAATACAAGTAATATATGCAGCTTCTTTGTACTACAAAATGAAAAGAATGTATTTTGTTGATCTCTGGGTGTGTCTCTGCTAATTAAGCTTTACCAGCTTGATTGGATTGTGTGTTTTCTTCCCCTTTAATCTTTTTTAATGCCAGGTTCTATTGTGAGTGTATTTTTGAGCTCACTTATATTGTGTTTGATATCTTCACAGAAACTCAAAATTATATTTCTTGCCCTACATATTTTTTTATTTCCCTCCACTTGTTAAACATCCTCTTTTATGGTTTTTGAAAGGAGATTAGTGTGCTCTTTTCATTTATGTAAGTGCTGTTTCATCAGTCTCAGTGAGAAAATTAGTATAGCTCTGCAAGTTGTATTTGGTAGGCAAATTGCTATTGCTTTTCAGTAGCATAACCAAAGTTAGGTTCATAAATCCAGATCTGAGAAGCAGAAGTATCTGAGATATCAGTGTCTCCTAACAGTGGT
This sequence comes from Gallus gallus, assembly GCF_016699485.2. Taxonomy (NCBI): domain Eukaryota; kingdom Metazoa; phylum Chordata; class Aves; order Galliformes; family Phasianidae; genus Gallus; species Gallus gallus. The sequence goes on from NC_052532.1 coordinate 111,328,455, forward strand.
CCCTTTGGACTGGTAAGCAGATACTAAATGCTTCTTAAAATCAGGTAATTTCTCCTTACCTACTCAAGAGAGTTTTCAGGGCCCTATCGTAGATAGGTAGATCTGCAGCTTTTCACCACTGACTTTTATTTCTCTCACCGAAGTGACAGCTTTTGTCTTCGAAAAACAAGCCAAGTCACATACAGCACACATAATTTTTACCTTTGCTATGTAAGACTCTCTGGAAAGAGATGTTGAAATACAACAGTACTTCAAATTGTTGTGTGGGATTAATTGTGAACAGATTTGCTTGGCTAATCCAAATTGCGTTTAACTTTTGTGCAGTCCCAATAGCCATGCAAACTTCTTGCCTTTTAAAGCACAAATCCCTGCTATCAAGTGTAACAGATGTTCCTTTGCTAAGTAAGGTAACTACAGTTTTGGTTTGGTCTGCTATTCTAACTCTGTGTAATTAAACATTTATTTGTAGGTCTGGTTTGACAAATCAATCTTTTTAGAACTTGATTCCTTCATATATGGTAAGGATGATCTGCCTTTTTTCCTGCTGTGATGCTATCTGAGCACACTCTGATCCCATTTTCACTAATGGAAAACTTGCATGAAATCTGGCAGCACAGCCTGTCAACAAGATTACTCTTACCTACTACATGAGACCAACAAAACTTGTCTCTCAAAATCTGATTGTTAGTCTGTGCTAGGTTCCCTACTCTGTTGATGCTCATCGTCACTTTTTTTTCCAGATCTTTTTTCCACCAGAACTGTTGATGGGGTATTAATAGCCTGGTCCTTCCTGGAATTTCCCCAGACTGTGGGCACTGGCTGTTCATTTATTCTTCTTCATCCCTGTGTTGTCTTGCTGCTAACTGCAGATAGTGCTAGCGATTAGCAATACACCATCTATTGGGATGGTGTATTGCAGCTGCAATGCTCCTTGTGGTGACGATTGATATAAGCCCTGCTAGTTGTTCCATTACCACCAAAAGTCAGGCAGTTAAATGCTGCGTACATCCAGAGGGGTCTTTCAAGCCAAATGCTGGGTGAAACATGGAGCATCTCCTCCCTTGTCATCAGGCAGATTCTTGGCAGTGAGTTGCTTGTACTTCATTACCATAGCTCTGTTCCCTGTAAGAGGACAGGCTTTCCTCATACCCACTCATCTTCCAGCAGCACTGGCTAGAGGTTTCTAAATGCACGTCATGCCCTTCCAAGGTTAGCACAGCCTTCATAGTTATCTACGATCTGGCAACTGGGGAGAATGCTAAGGTGAACCCAATTGTCCTGTTCTTGGCTGAGATAGAGCTAAGTGCAGCACAGTGGCTGCTGTGGTGCTGTGTTCTGGACTTGTGATGGAAACAATGTTGATAGCATACCAATGTTTTAATTATTGCAGAGCAGTGTTTACACAGAGCCAGAGTCATGTTTCAGCTTCTTGTGTTGCCCTCCCAGTAAGGAGTTGAGGGTGCACAAGGAGCTGGGAGGCAACAGAACCAGGACACTGACCCAAACTGGCCAAAGGGATGTCCAGTACCATATGGCATCATGCTGAACTATAGAAGTGGGAGGAGTTGGTATGCAACACTCATAAATATCCGTGCCAGCAGAGGTGACCCATTGTTTCAAAGCTGCTATGATGACATTGTGGCTAGGAAAATACTGTCCATGCAGGCCATCTTTCATCGGCCCGAACAGATGGAAGTCAGAAGGTGCCAAATCTGGACTATACAGTGAGCATGGTAGGACAATATGCTCCATGGTCTTCACTCCCACTGTTTCCAATGCATTGAAGCTGATATTCAGCTCTATACACAGAGTTGTATTTGGACAATTCACGCAGATGACCTGATCAAGACGCTCTTCATTTCATGGTGTGACAGCTGTGCATGACTGCGTGGAATGTGGCTTATCTTTCACGTTGCTGTCACCAGTGCTGAAATGCACCACCCACCACCTCACTGTACTCACACCCACTATTCAGTCTCCGTCAACGTTTAGTAAGTGCTGATGAATGTCAACACTGATGAAACAGTGGGTGCCATGTTTTCTGCATGGAGGATTCAGTGACACACATTTGCTTCATACTCACTTCCATATTAGACACCATTGTGTCAGACTGCCCCTCTGCTGCTATCTGCCACAAAATGTAATGGGATATTGGTGGGAAGGTTTGACCTTTACTGCCGTATCGCCAACATCTGCCTCTGATAATGTGGGCCAAGCTCATAAAATATGAGGCATTGCTTTCAGAACAGCTCTTGTATATATGTGCACACACAAAATATATTTCCATTCCTTTTCTGTCCTATTAAACTATCATTATATCAGTCCACAAACTTTATCTTTTTCCAGTTCTTTCCCCCATCCCATTGGAGAGGAGTACTTGGCTGAATAGCTGTGTGGTGCTGAGCTGTTGCCAGGTTAAACCACAGGACTAGTCTGCAGGGCATTGCTGGGATGAACATTAAATCTTATACACACAATAATTTTAGCTAGGACCACAGATCTGCTCTAATGTTAGCAGGCTACACGCTGATCTACAGTGAATCTGCAGAATTTTTTTTTTACAACCCTCCTGGGTGTCATTCATTTTCAGCGCTATTGTGTTTATTAAAATGCAGTTTGCTCTGGTCTTGTTCATGAATAAAAATGTGATGGTCCTGTTCTATTAAGCTTTAACTGGCAGCAGGAAGAGTGATTGCTTATAGAATATATATTGCTTATAATTGGGGAATTTATTGGTGTTTCATCTGTGCTATCGCTGATGCATAGGCTAAAGCAACATGATTTATTTAAGCTTTTGACCTGTTTCTTTGCAAATCTAAGGGCGGTATATCCTGACATGGTGTATAATATGTAGTGTAACAGCTTTAATAGATTTTGAATGACTAGATAAAAGCACTTTCATTTCTCTTTTGTTTGTCTTAATTAGAGTGCGTCCAGAGAAGGAAGAGTCTGTGAGGCTATTAGCTACCAAAAATTTAAGTGAGGCAGAATGGCATCATATCTTTATTTTTCCCTTTGCTCTGACAGTTTGTAAGAAAGAACTTAGGGAACTGGGGAGAATCATCTGAATCTTGAAGAAGCTGGGGATCTGGCACCTTGTAAAAGAAGCCATGTAAATTCAAAGACAGTGAAATTACTATGGCGTCTTGGTAGTTTCATATGTTCTAGCTGGAATGCAGATCTAAGTTGATTAAACTGTATCCTAGATATAGGGATGCAAGCATTCCTGTCATAAAATGCCATGTCATTATTCACCCTGACTGAGAGCCTCAGGGGAGACTGAACAGGCTGAGGTAGGTGAGAGCATCTGCCAAACCCACAAGGGACGTCCTCCGTGCTGTGAATGAAAAGCAGCCACTGGCAGGAGTAGAGGGAAAGCTGTTCTTTTCGTACCTACCCTGTAAATAATGGACATTTTCCCTTTTTTTTTTTTGTGCCAGTCACTTGGCAGCAATTGCAACAAGTTAGATTGTAATTAGATCTTCTTAAAAATAAAATTAAAAAAAAATAATATTTGTATTACAGCAGTCTGGAAGGGTCAAAATAATGTACTGCAAGTCTGCAAAGTGATCTCTGCCAAAGGGGACCATAAAGAAGATTCTCACAAGAGATGTTTATTGATCAGGAAAATTGGCTGGAAGGCTGACAGCTGTGACCTGATGGCAGCACCAGGATGAAAGCAGTAAGGAAAGTGAACTGGAAATAAAGTATGCATTTCTTAATTAAAACTGAATGCAAAGAAAATTCCTCAGCCTCAGCCCTCCCAGTCCACAGGGTCTGTTTCCTAGAAGATAAGGAAAAGGAGCTGTACTCCCACCTAGCTTATTTAATTCAGGCTGCTGGGAGAAAAGCTGCAATTGCATTTGGTTACAAGAACTGATTTTTGTTTCCCTTGGGAAGCTGGTTGAGGCCTACGGAAATGCAGAATTAAGTACATACTAGAAGAGCTGGCTGAGCCTGCTATGTTTCACATGTCTGTAACATTTTATGCAAGATTTCAGTTTTTAGGTAAAAAATGTAAAAACCTGAAGTATCTCAGAAACAAAACCAGTGATGCTAATGTTATCATCTGCTTTAAACAGTGTTCTCATTTCAAGAGGACAAGGATGCCCTTGTGCTTAAGTGTTGGGTTTGTGTTGTTTTTTTTCCTGTGGGTAGAGAGCTTGTTTCATGGTTAACTCCAAAATGACACTCCTCTTTTATTCTGTTTTTATTCATTTTTGCCACTTCTCAGCTTCTGGGAGGGGAAGGAATTTTTTTTAAGTCAAACTCCAGAAATATTCTGAAAAGATTTCTTTTGATTTAATCCCCCTTATTGGCAGGTTTAATTCAGTTATTGAAAGCCACTTGGAGCCCCAGTTTCAGAGAATATTTAGAACTGCAGTCCCTTGAACTCTGCTTCGTAAGATACCTGAACACTGTAAAGGTGTTTCTTAGTATCTCTAAGTAAAAAAATTCTGGTTCTAGTAGGAAGGAGACTTAGTCAACTCTTCTCAACTGCTTGGATCAAAGAGTTATATTTGCTTTTAAATTCCTAGCAGGACCTCAAGCTTCTTTTCTAAATACTTTAGTGCTATATTTTTTCTCATTCTGCTTTTCTCAGCTAAGACGTGTATCTCAGTTTTTGTGTGACTGATGTGGTGGCAGAGTGAAGATGAACTTTACATCTATAATTGATCTATATATACACTGGAAACAAATTGCTCCCACTTAGCTTCTTTTCTTTTTCAAGATGCATGTTTCAGGCCAGTGTGCGTGGCGATGCTGCATTTAAAATGAAATTACTTCTGCTGATCAAAGTTTACAAAATGCTTCAGCATCCAAAGCCTACAATCCCAAATTATGTACTGAAATACGTCTAGAAGGTATTTTGGCATGTCTTAGTATTGTAGGTTTGCATCATTAGTTATCTAGATTTTCTTTCACAGCATTTATATTTTCTAATCTTTGTATCTTTCTATCTTTACAATAGCTGTCAGCAGAGTAACCAGTTGAACTTGCAAGCAGAACAGGTTCTCAAAGAAAAGACTTTACTGTCTCAGTTTTCTCTGTAGGCTTACTTACCTTTCTCAACTGCTAGACATATAGTCCAACTAGTTGCTGTGTTTTCCTGAGAATTATGATTACATGGGAGGCTGAGTACCAGAGGCACATATTATGAGATGTCATGAATAAATTGAAAATAACAAGGACAGTTTTCCACAGTATAGCAAGTGAGAAAATGAATATGGGAGGCAGATGCTGAGTTCCAGCCTGATGCGACTCCTTGCCATTTCTCTTTTTCCTTCTCAAGATGTTGTATCTTAGAATCATACAATCATTATGGTTGGAAAGAACCTTTAAAATCACCAACTCCAAACACCAGCCCGCCACACCGTGCTCACTGCCCACGTCCCTCAGTGCCACATCCACATGGCTCTTGAACACCTCCAGGAACTCTACCACCTCCCTGGGCAGCCTGTGCCACTGCCTCACTGCTCTTTCTGAGAAGAAATATTTCCTAATATCCAACCTCAACCTCCCTTGGCACAACTTGAGGCCATTACCTCTTGTCCTATCATTGGTACCTGGGAGAAGAGGCTGTTTCTCTGCTTTGTACGAATGAGGTTTCTCGGATTTTAAATTCAGAGAACAAGGTGCGTGATGTACCCATGCTTGCAGATCAGCAGAGGGCACTGTATGCCCGCAAAGCTGTGTAAATGTGAATTAACATGCAGAGTGGCATCCTGGTGAAGTTAGAAACTGCTACTCTGAGGTTTAAAGGGCTTAGCTGAGGGTGTATCTGTGCTTATTCATGGATGCAGAGATTGCATCACAGGGTCTCGTTTCCTACAATGAAAGCTGGCTGTATTTGTAAGATGTTTATACCAGCTATAAAACCCGGACAAGGAGCTACAAGTCATGATGTTGAACACTGCTGAAGCATTTAGAGGAGCATGAAGTGGTATTGTGCCTGCAAAAGCAGACAGTCTTCTGAGATCCCAATGTGCAGTGAGATACTGATGACACTTGCTGGCAGAGCATGTCTGTTCTTCCCTAACCATTCACTCACTGCCACTCTTCCAAGGGAATGTGTGTGGGACCAGCCCTGTGGTCTCCCAAGTCCTGGGAGTGATATGTAAGGGGCTGCTGACACTCAGTTGCTGCACTACATATTTCCCTTACCCTATAGTAGTAACCTATGTCATCTGTTTGACCTAGTGTACATAGAAAATATATTTTCATACCTCTTCTATTACATGGGTCCAGTGTAACTAAGCCAAATGTTGGTTGACATGACATTCTTCAAAACATGACTGAGAAAATGTGTTGGGAATTGTAATAGTTCTGACAATTCAAGTTGGATTCCTCATTTCCCTGTTTGTTTATTCCTGAGACAACTGAGTTCCTTCATTCAATCTGCACCCTCTAGTTTCACCTCCTTCAGTATGCTTTAGCTCATGCTGCAGCAACAGTCTTTTCAAGCAGCAAGTGACCTGTACCATAGCAGGTAGACCTCCAGCTGCCAATGCTGATGTTGGAAGCATTGCAAGTGGCATTATGAATCAGCTTCTAGAGACTGTGCATGCTCTCTATTAAATACCATTGAGTGCACTCCCTCTCTTCCTCCCTCAAAGAAAAAAAAAAAAAGAAGAAAAAAAGGTAAGAAATACTTCTGAGCATTATTACAATTGTGATGTAAAAATATTGCATCAGATGATTAGAGGGGGTGTTTATTATTGCAGTATACTGCTCTGATTTAGGTATTGAAAACATTTGAAAAGTGAATGTTTTGTGCATTTCGAGGCGTACTTTTATCCACATTTCTTGTTTTTCTTTGGAGATTATGCAGCACCAGTAGGTATGGCCTAAATTTCAAAAAGCTTGTTGTATTTGCAAAAGTACAAATTCCTCCATAGAACTGAATTGTTTTAGTTTTTGGAAAATACTCAGAACTATAGGTAATTTTTCTGTAGTGCAGCTATTTTTGTTTCTGTATAGATCCTGGTCTTTCAGTCTCTTTGCAAACAGAATTCTGACATGCAGCACCTGGAATTTTGGCTGCATAGGAGATAAGAATCAGGCCTTAGATAATGCCTTAGGACCCATTAAATGCAACTTTTACAGTAGACTCCCTCTCTTTTGTGATTGTTTTTATTTTTCCAGGTTTAGATTTGTTTTTGTGCTTTACAAGACTTGTCACCCCAGATTTCTACACAAGAAGTATAGCCAAGTTTTCCCTTTCTACAGTTCAAATGCAGTGAAATAGAAGAATACTAAAACAAAGATATGTTTTATGTGTCTCTTAGCCGTGCACTCATGAAGAAACACCACAGGGAATTTGTAAGACTTGAATTAACTCAGAGGGGAAAACTCAGTTAGGATTGCCTGTGGCAGGGCAAGAAGCTCAGAACAAAATCAATAATTGGAATAACCCATTCTGATGCTGTCCTGGTTTTCTTGAGCACAGCAGTATACATATTTCATAAATCTCAATCTGGGAAATGCTGGGTACTAGAAACCAAACTGATACACTCTTTTCTTTTTGAAACACTTATGCAAAGTATTCCACCTCCAGTACTCTGAACAAAGCACAGCAAAGCTGACTGCTGGCTGCCGTCAAATTTTTATGTGCACCAAAAAGTTAAAAGGTAATTACCAACAGGGTTCAGATTTTACTAGCTGGGACAGGAGATTACTTACTCTGTGACCTATTGCTCTTTCATTATGATGCCCCTTGGCGATAGACCATGAGGGTGCGTCCCAGTTCAAATTAAGTTCACATTAAGAGATCTCATAATAGTGTCAAAATGTCCATTTCAGAACCAAGTGGAGGTTGGTTCTACTCACTACTATTCACGATCCCCATCTACAGGAATATATTGTTCATTATTCTGGAGTAATGCATTTTTATATGACTGAATACGAAAGCTGTAGAGATGCACTTTTATTCCACGTTGAGTGAAAACATCTTTCCTGACGTTTTCTGCAGTATTTCTGAATGTGTGCTGTAATGTCCATTCTTAGATTGAAAGTGAGGTGTTTTGTACCTTTGTAACTCTGCCTCGTGGCTGGGAATTGACTCCAGCTGTAACAAAACTGCTGATTGAAAACTTTTTTTTAATTGACATTTTGGTGTGTTGCAAACCATAGTCTCTCTTCAGAAGCCCTGCAAAATGGAGTTGACGTTTGACAGTTACTTCTTCACATGCCATTGTAACAAAGAATTAATTTCTTTCTTCTTACACTTCACTTTCTTCCCGGTTTTCCTTATCTTGGTGTTTCTTAGAAGGATTCCATTAGAGTCTCACAAAGACTAGGTGAAAAAACAATTTCTTCTTCCTCTAATCTGTTGTGGGGCTTTTTGTGTTGTTTTTTTTTTTTGTTGTTGCTGTTTGGTTTTTGGTTGTTTTTGTTGTTGTTGTTGTTGTTTTGTTTTTAAACAGATTTCTAGTTTGGTTTTACTCTTACCCCTGGATTTTGGGATTTCTGCTTTCTAAGTTTCTTTCTCTTTGAATTAGAAGCCCTCAAAGTTATAAGCCAGCATTTTTCAAGGTTATATCTGATTTTGTTATTTCTAGACCAAGTTTTTTTTAGTCTCTCAAGATCCCTTTCTGCTCTCTTACCATCTCTTTCAGTGTTTGCAACACCAGTGGTTTTGAATGATGTCCTTCTTTCACGTAAAGAGGCTAAATCAAACCTAGCTTGACCTTTCTTCATGCAAGTGGTCTTTGGATGCTATGTTCAATGAGATACAGTCTTGTTTTTTCATTTTTACCTGGCTCTAAATATTTGATCATGATGCAGTGTTCCTCTTGAAGAAAGACCGACTAAATCTTTTTTAGTGATCAGTTGATGTGGCAGTGTATCAAGTATCTCTTCAAAGTTAGTACTTCTGCCAGTTGACGTTCATGCAAATGCACTGCCCCCTTAAATATGTAATTTAATATAAGTTTTGGAATATCAGCTGTGGCACATAATATGATTGTTATTATTCATTTATTTGGTAGAGTCCAGAATATGTTATGAAGAGATGTGAATGAGCATAAAGAAATGCTATAATGCTAATAAGCAATTCTTTGTGACTTTTTAAAACTATTATGTTGCCATACCTGTAGTCAGCCAGGAAAATCCCTTGTAAATGAAATACTCTACCAATTACCTGTCATATTCTGCCCTTAATTTTCTTGGACCTTCTGAATTCATAGCAGTGGCTAAACTTATAAAATCTAAGTATTGAGTGTATAACGGTATAACTGGGACATTGGTATTGGCCATGCTGTCACTCTCCAAAATATATATATTACCAGAGGTGTTGTTGTTGAATGAGAGGAATGGTGGTTTTGTTATTAAATGCTATGTTTTCTTGCAGCTAAAATCAGTTTATTCCAGGAACGTCTCTGAGCTATGATTTCAGTGCTTGCTAGAGCTCATCACAGCTGCTTTGGTCTGATTTTGAAAGAAGAAAAAAAAAAAGCTAAATGCAATTACCAATTCAGTCTTTTCATGAGCACTTAGGAAAATATGCAACATATGTTTCTTATTTTCAGAAACAGCCAGTTTCTCATCTCAGTTGAGCAATACTGTTCTGTCTCATTTTTGGAATGACCTTAGTGACTTAGTGATTAAATTTGTGTGTTCTTCTAGTGAACATTCAACCATTCAGTGTGGTTTCGTGCACATAGAAGCTATGATTATGATTTAATTTTAATTTTTATGTGCTTATTGTTTGGGTTTTTTTATCATCTTGTAGGGTAAATCTTACCCCTTTAAGGGTGCATTCCCTCCTCTGTGGAATCCATTGGCCTACCTGGACTACAACAATCTGTGGAGGACCATGGATGAAATGGGAAAGGAGGTATGGCATGAGAAATTGCAGCTGACTACCTCTGCTCTGTGAGGGGCTGATCAGAGGGGTAAAGTGAAAATTGAACCAGGATACAGATAGACAAGTCTGTTCTAGCTTGGATGTGTGTAGTGCTGGCAGGAGCAGCATTATTTTGGTATGTGTATTTTGCTTCATACTGGTAGTCAGAACACGTATGTAAATGGCATCCTGGCAAGCTCATTCTGAAAGCCATGCAGCTAAGTCTGTCTACAGTCATACCTTTTCAGTTTTTTATATACAGGCATCCATGTTTATGCTTGTGATTTAGCACTTTGAGGAATAAGCATTTTAAGAGACTTGTTGTCCTGTAACATATGTCCTTTTCCACACTCAAGTTCAACCCAACCACTTTAGCTTGTCGCCAGTAGTTCATGATTTCCATTTAGTTACACAGTTTTGAAAAGAAGCGACTATAACTTGCGTAGATGAACAAGAGATACACAGAATAAACCAGTCATCCTTCAGTACTGTGCTTTATGTTCTAGCTCTTAACTCTAAAATTAGTCTCTGTTGTTAAATCTTACAAAAATACATTTAAAAGTACTACTCTCAAGGGATCTTCTATTAAGTTCACTGTATTGCCTGTCAGGAATTTGCAAGCTGAGTAATCATGTAAGGTTGAGATTATATTGGTGATGTTGCAAATATTGGCGATAAAGCAGAAGTTCTGGTCTATACCTCCCGTCTTACATATTTCTCTTTCATGCAGTCATTCAGCTCATAATGTTTATTTTCTCCTTTTTTGCCTGAGCTTTTAATTCTAACCCAAAATGGTAAGTATTTCTTCTGAAAATAACCCACTCAGAATGAATTATTAAAAAAGAATATTAAAACACTACATAAAAGTTATTTGGAAAATAGACCTAAACAAAACTCCAATTTCCTTATTTTAACCTGAAAACAGTCAGTTCACTTTTTGTCTTCTTCTTCTGACATTCATTTGCATATGAACACTGTTTTATGTTACCTTAGATTCCCAATGAAGCCCCATGGAAGGCTCCACATGCAGAAGAATGGGACAGAATGACTATGCAAGATTTCATAGATAAAATTTGCTGGACAAAGTAAGACACTCTTTCATATGGAATTAGATATAAAAGCTTATGTTCATATACCTTAGAACTACAAATAGGCACTACTGCTTTGCAAACAGATATAATTACCACTGAAGTACAGCCTTTTTAAGGAAATGAGATGAGAAAATATTTTTATGATAGACTGCCACATCCATCAGCATACCCACTAGTTTACGTTATATTTCCATAACTTTTTAGGCTGATATAAAGATATAAGGAAAGTGCATTTTGTGTAAGGGTTTACCTCTGAATATATGGGTACTACTTTCGTCTGATATATTTGAAAATGTGTTTGACTATTCATGAAAAAATGCTCTGGCTACAGCAGGTTTCTGAATCACACCTTTGATGGAGGAGCCTACCTTTATTCTGTACTGGACCAGCTGATTTTACCAAAGTACTGTAAGAATAACATTTGTCTTGAAATGGCACTAAATCAGTCTAACACCCATCACTCTGTTGTTTAACTGCTGCACTATATACCACTCAAGGAAAAACTGAGAATGAGTGCTTCCTTTTTTTTATGTATACATCAAAACAATTTTTCTTTACTTGCCATTCAAGAGCAGTTTCATTGTTTTTCTTCACACTGAAACAAAAATACATTAATTCTTCCTTGCTGTAAAGGAGATTGATTTCAACAGCAACAGCTTCAGAATTTCTAAGCACCCCACATTCTGCTGCAGGGAGTCTGAACAACCTTAGTGAAAAAGCCTGACACTGCCAGTGGCTTCTGGGGAGCATTTTTATGGTTTCAGCCAGCCTTCAGAGGGTAACACAACCTTGTTAATCAACAGCAGGCTCTAGTCCAAACCTTTCAGTGTTTGGGTCATTTTGTTTTCATTTGCAACAAGAGTTATAATTGTGCATACATATATAGAAAGCTTTTCTCATTTGTCCCACCATCCATATTCAGTTAAACAAAATAGAAATACATGCTGCCCATCCTGCTGGCCATCTTAACTTCTTTTTTGGTAAGGAATTATTCAAGTTATCAGAGCACCACATGCTGGTAGTCAATATCTGATCATAATTTTTCAAACTCTGTGATGGAATAAGTCTTGACATTTTACTTCAATATTGGCATGACTGTCAGGCTCCCTTAATTCCAAGATGCTTTTCAGATTTTATTTGTGCATCTCAGCTTGATTTGCCCAGATTTGGATAGCATGCTTTAGAAACTTCCTACTCTGGAAGGTAGTGATCCAGAAGGGTAACCTTCTACAATTTCCTCTCATCTAACAGACCGTACAGATTTGCTTTTGGCTAATCTCGTATGCTGGAGGTGCCCTGTGTGCTCTTGGCTGAAGTCATAACTCCATTTCTAGGTAAAACACCAGAGGAAACTGGGGAACTGAAATGCTGAAAAGCAATGGGAGAAGGCAGCAGAAATGACGAGGTTTCAACTACCATTTAAAATACTGAACTGTGCAACCAAAACTGTCCTCTTCTTCACTTTTATTTATTTTTATTTTTTTTTGCCTCAGTCTGTATATACGGTGGCCTCTTTTGTGGCTTCCTTATATTTCTTTCCTTGCTGTGTTCCTGCTGCAGCAGCCCCTCCCAAGCACAACAGAAGAGGACAGTGTGGGGGAGTGCTGACTAACCAGAGACCTTAGATAATTAACATCTAAGATACCTAACCTTTTTAAATGGCAAATGTTGAATAATCCGTATGCTGTGTGCTTCAGGGACAGGTATTCCACAAGTGCAAACAGAATGGCAAATGTTGGATATAACCCAGGAATCGAGGGAACATGATGGTTTTGCTGTCCAGTGAAGACAGAAAAGCTTGCTTCCCATAATCCCAAGTCTGGGATGGCAAGCTGATTTTGTATTAGTAGCCTAAAATGCCATTAGCTTTCATTGGCTCTTGCGTTTCCTAGTTTTGCTGGAATACAGCAGTATTTGATTCACATTTTTTACAGGGTTCCTTGAAAAATATTCCATACAACCAATTGCTATTGTTTACGCTTTCAACTGAAATCAAGGAATTCTTTGTCCTCAACTCCAGTGGAAGAAGAAGTTGACAAAGTCATTATCTCCCCAACTAAACAACGGGGTTGACATCTTTTTCTTCAGTCTTTAAAGCAACATGCTTTCTTGTCTTTGGTGCAGGGCTGCCAAAAGTTTCGCAACTCTGTTTGTAAATGTGGATGTCACTTCTGAACCCCATGAGGTGTCCGCCCTTTGGTTTTTGTGGTACGTGAAGCAATGTGGCGGAACAGCCAGGATTTTCTCAACAACCAATGGAGGACAGGTACTGTCAACCATCACCTTCTGCAGCTGTTGATGGACCTTCCTTTAAGTTCCATTCTTCTGCTTATGTGTAGTTAAGTTCAGAGGGCAAGCTGATACACCCCTGACTTTGACCAATAGTACAATAGCAACAGCACTAGTTGCGTGCATTTACACAGTAATCAGACTCTTGCAAAACTTGTGTTGGCTGTGTGCTGAAGTCATTGACCTAGGGATCAGTACATTTATAGCAGTTCCTGACTGTCTCTTTTTTTGGGCTCTGGTCAGAACACATTGTTTATTCAGTTTGAAATGTTGTGGGGCTGAAGCAAGCCTTACCACTTCAGAACTACTTCCTGAGGATGGGAATGCTGACTGTAGGAGTGTGTACAGCACTCCAAATAGATACTGGAATTGTAGCCAACAGTCAGTTCGTGAAAACACAAGCTTTCAAAGATTAAGGCTGTAAAGATTTTAAAATCATTCTGAAGAAAATGAACACCTATGCTGAAGCATAATGTTGCTCAAAAATGATTGTAAACTGGTACATTGGTGCTACTTCTGCATTTCAAGAAATTGAAGACTCTATTAATGGTCTCCTACTTTAGAAATGCAAGTTTTACTTAGTATGTTAGAAACAATTGTATTTTTAGAAAAGTTATTTAGTCATAAATAAATACCTAAAGATAAAAATATGAAGAATTCATTACAACACATTAGAATACATTGGTAGATATGCACAGATAAATCAATAATTGTAGGTAATTTGATTATAAATGCTTTTCATAAAATATTATTTGTATTCTTCAGTGTGTTAGAGGTGATTTATTTTTTAAGTTAGATTACATACTGCAGGATACATTTTTGGTGTGAGCTATTTCATTTCTTATACTTTGTTATTAGGTAGATCAGGGTTCCTACTTCTCATGCACAGACTTAAGCAATGAAAAGAGTGAACTCAGAGAAAGATTTAAAAGTTTAAATCCTTATAGGAAATGTTGCTTATTCACACATATCTGTGGAATCCATTTGGAAACTGCATGAGAATAAGTTTTTCTCATGACATTACTGGTACTTCTAGTTTTGGCTGGTAGTCAAACATGGGAGGTACAGAAGTTCACTGAAGGAAAAAGTAATGTGGAAACATTTTCCAAGTGAAACTGCTAAACTTACTTAAGAGGGTTTGGTAACAACTGGAGAATAGAGTTTGGTTTGAATCCCAAGCAAAAGACTTGCAATCGTACACAAAGTCACTTTGCAGGCACTGCTCTGCTGATTTCTCTCTGCTGTGTTGTTGTTTTCTGTGTTTCAGGAGAGGAAGTTTGTTGGAGGCTCTGGACAGATCAGTGAGAAAATAATGGAACGCTTGGGAGGCCGAGTGAAGCTGAAGAAACCAGTAGTCCGCATTGACCAGTCGGGTGAAAATGTTGTAGTGGAAACCTTGGATCATGAATTATATGAGGTGATGAAACATCTTACATCTAAGCAACCATTTTTGTTTGGACAGCTAGAAAATTTTAGTTTTCCTTTGTGACTTCTCCAAAATCCAGTAGAAAAATATAACAGAGACTGAAATAACTATGACAGAAGGTCACGTTTTCTGATTGTCCCTGCGTAATAGTAATCAATGACAGAGCTTTAAAGTGATATCTAAAAAGCAGAGTTTATATTGATTGTAATTCCTTCGTCACAAGCATTTCTACTTTGTGTTCTGTTACCTTCAGAATTAACAGGCAGTAGTAGGTCGAACACAGCAAAGTAGCTTGGTAATAAATTTCCTATGAAAGCATTTCCATCTTGGCTTCGAAGTTGTAAGAACAGAGACCAGACAGAAAGAAGACCAACAGACTCCTGTAACGCAGAAAATCTCTCCCCTGGATTTTTTCAAGAGCTGGGAAAAGAGCAGCTGCCCATCATTGGAACAGATGGCTGTTTATATAATGCTTGGTTGTTGTTTTAGCAACCAGGATTTTGTGAGGGTTCGATTTCACAATTCTTATGCTAAATGCCAAAATTGCTTTTGAAAGATAAACCCTGCAACCTCTCTAGAAGTCTGCTGAGATCATTAGAGCATTATTTAGGATGAAGTAGTGGAGAATGTATTTGGCTTATGTATATTTTTTTTTCCAGGGCAAATATGTGATCAGTGCCATTCCCCCAGTTCTTTGTTTGAAGATTCATTTCAACCCACCCTTGCCCCCAATGAGAAACCAGCTCATCAACCGAATCCCGATGGGCTCAGTCATCAAGTGCATTGTGTACTATAAGGAAACCTTCTGGAGGAAGAAGGGTATTATGTTTTAATTAAAGGGAATAGTAGTATTATGTTTTAATTAAAGGGAATAATAATAATAGTTCTGACAAAGAGAGGGAGAAGATACATGGTAGCAGAGTAGGCAATGAATTTAGAGAATTATGGGTCTTAGGAAATTTCATACACTTCTATACCATTTTTGCCTTTCCTTGCTTGAGAAATTTGAGGGAAAGAGGTTCAGAAAAGAGAGTGGGTGGGAGAAGAAAAAGAAGAGGAGGAGTAGGTGTGAGGGGGAAAGCAAAGTGCACTCTTGCCTGGTGCTTAGTACCTTGGTTGTTCTTTGTTGTCCTCTCTTTTTCCTTCAGATTCATGAGATTCATGATTATGAGATGAGTCTCTCCCACTTGTATGGTAATCTAAAGGTACAAGTGATATATGATGGAGAGGGGTTTTATCTCATCAATTATCAGCCTGCAAAAGCTCTGCCTTCTGGATGCATTGGGTCATGTTCACTTGGAGTATCTTCCCAGAGACACCCCTACCTGCTCCATTTCTGTCCTGATTCCTCAGATTTCTTTTACAACTTACTCTCAGACAAACTGTGCTGTAATAAGCACTCATTTCTCTTCAGTGGTTATGAGTCTCCATTTATACCTGTCTAGAAGTGTCACACACCCTTCATCTCTGTGAATGATTCTAACAGTTCTGGATTCTGACATATTCTGGCCATTAGGTTTAGGGATGGATTAGCAAGAGGTGACTCCATTTCCTGGTAGAATCCATAGTTCTCCTACTCTCCTTTTCTTCTGATTGTTCTTTTAAGAACACCTGCATTTTCAAAACAATGTACAAACATCTCCTCCTGGGTCTGACGTAAATGTCACATATGGAAACAGTTGTGCTAGGGGCATTTGAATACCTTCAGTATCAGAGAACAATCTGTTTCTCTGCAATTTCTGTGCAACCTTACTAACTGGGTTGCAGAACAATTTATTTTTATTCAAGAGTAGAAGATTCTTTTATTGGCCTTTTCTTAAATGACACTTCTAAAAATTGTTAATTGTCAGCAGATCCCTTCTAGATAGATAGTATCTAGCACTTCTGTGAGCCAATGTGATCTGCCTTGCAGGTCAGCAAGGGATGTGTACTAGCTTTTGTCACTTGATGGAGATCACTCTGCATGTTTTGTGTTGTTTGTTGTTTTTTTTTTTCTTTCTCCTTTCCTTCATTTTCATATACCCTTGTATTAGAATTGAAGAATCAGAGAACTATATGGTTTGGGAGGGAACTCTGGACGTCAGTTTATTCATTGCATCACTCAAAGCAGTGTGAATTTAGATCAGGTTGTTTAGGGCTTTTTCTAGATAAATTTTGAATATTTCCCAGCATCTCAGAAGCTCACTGCTATGTTCAAATGCATGGGTCCTATCTTCTTTTCCCCCTTATGCTTACAGGGTATTGTGGTACCATGATGATTGAAGATGAGGATGCTGCAATTGGCTTAACACTTGATGATACTAAACCTGATGGCAGCTTTCCTGCTATAATAGGGTAAGAGACTGAAGAGATGTCCAGTTCATGCCTTTTTATTTTGTCTTAGAAGCCACAACTGAAAAAGAAAATCTGCTACTTTTGGATGCTTTGATAAAATAAGCTCCTTGATCCTTGCGGGTCCTTTCCAACTATGGCTATTCTATGATTCTGTGATAGTTAAAGGGTTGGATCTCAGTGTATGGTGAATATTTTCTACGAGTCTTACTTTCAATAAAATTTTCATTGGGATTTATTAGCAAATTTTAAAATACAAAATACTGTTTCTTCTCTTCTTCTGTCTGTCATATTTTGCCTCGTCACTTCGCAAAATATAAGTGGAGAAGCAGAAAGAAAGGAGGAAAAAAGGGAGCGAATGCACAAATTTAATGTTTCCTCCAAATATTTTGCTCCCCCAAAATTTGCAGCTTGTTAAGTGAAAATTTGTTCTCTAGCACTGCATTATTTTTATTTTAAATCTGACAGATCAATCTTAAAAAAGTTACTGATTTCCCGGTCAATCTCAGATTTCAGCTGTTGTTATTACATGCTGCATGCACTGCTGTATGAAATTTAGGTCACTGGGAAACAGCTCATACGGATATTACAACCTATGAGTTCCATCCATAGTGAGTAAAGCATAAATCATTGCGTGAGACGAAATGGATATTTTGGGTAGCGACCCAAAAGCTAATATTACTGATCACATCATCTCATCCAGAAGTTTGGGTGTTTTAAATAATGCAGGAGGTGTAGTAAAATAATGGAAACAAATTGTTTGTGGTCTTCCTTTTTTATAGTTTCATTCTTGCTCGAAAGTGTAGAAGACTGACCAATCTCACAAAAGAAGAAAGGTGAGTACAAACATTGGAAATTTGAATGAGTTCAGAGTCCAACTTTTGGTATAAACAACCAGAGCAAGAAAAGGTGCCCAGATTGGAAGGAAGCTATAACCTTGTGGCAATAGGCAGAAGCGTCACTTTCTGAATTTCTCATATTTGTTTTTTTGGTGGAATTCTGTGGACCTTCATCCAGAGTGGCAGCTGATGTGGCAACCAGTTTCTTGTATTTGGAAACACTCTGAAACTGGTTCTCAGCCTCTAGCAGGGCTGCTCTGGTTGTGTGTCCCCAACAGAAGAAATGCTGTAAGCTGCTGACTATGAAGTAGTGCATATATCCTGCTGTGCTCACTGGGAAGGATCTAAGGCAGCCTCATCCTCTGCTACCTGTCTAGCTTCTTGCAACTGCTCTGAGCTCTTTCAAAGCTTGTCAGAAGGGATAGGTCTGTCCACTGTGCTTGATTTTGCTAGTCATCCTGGTGGGTCCTTTCAGCATCTGTTGCTGAACCCTGATGCTGCTGTATCTGCTGTGAACAAGACCTTAGAATCATGAAGAGGTCAAAAAGCTGCCTCCAGCTCTCCTCCCACAGTTGCAGACAAGAATGCCCTTCAGGCACAGATGAAGGTCTCTTACTGTCTTGAAAACAAATGTGTGCATACAGAACTGCTCTTTTGTCTGTTTTGAAAAGAGAATTTATGAAATAATGAACTTTTTTTTCCATCACACTGATTGACAGGATCTGATTAAATTAAAAGCTACATGTAGACTGTGGAAATGAGAAGATCCTTATTTTGACAATGAGAAAAATGTATTTGTATTTTAAGCGTACCACAAGGAATACCATATCCAAATAAGCAAATATTTTTAGGGTAATGGCTAGCATAACTAGAGGAGATGTAGTCATCTTAAATTGGCTTTGTGGATAGTCTAGCAGTCTGTGGATAATGGGTCTAGCTGAGGCTGTTAGTATCCCAGTCTTTTGAAGGGACAGCCTGGAATCACAGGCTCCCTTCATTTTGGCAGCAATGGGCTCAGACTTTGGAGGACAGAAGTAGTGTAGTTATTTTGAAATCCAGAATGCCCAGTGTTTTCAGTCATCATAAACATCAGATGACATCTTACACTGTGTCAAGCTATGAGGTATTACTGAGCACTTGCAATACCTGAGAACAAATTCTGTTTCTGTGAAGAGCTATTGTAGTGATGTAAGCCACAACTGAAGAAAGGAATTTGTTTCAGTGAAGAATGGTCGTGAAATGTGCGTGGGTTGGTACATACAACCTGGTTGCCTCTCTCACCCCATGATTCTGGTCACAGCAGTCCAGGCAGGAGCCTCCTGGGCTGCAGCTTCTCCCTGCACACCAGCACAAGTCTCCTTCCACTGGAAACCAGGGTCCAGGAGAAGGCAGAGTGCAAATGGTTTTTGTTATTTAGATAGAGGTTATGATGTTTTGGTGCACAAGTCCTATGGAGAGCGGCTGAAGGAACTGGGATTGTTCAGTCTGGAGAAGAGGAGGCTGAGGAGAGATCTTATTGCTGAAGCACCTGAAAGAAGGTTATAACAAGGTAGGGGTCAGCCTCTTCTCCCAAATAACAGCAATAGGATGAGAAGTAATGGCCTTAAGTTGTGCCAGGGGAGGTTCAGTTCGGATATTAGGAAAAAATTCTTCTCTGAAACAGTGGTGAGGCAGTGGCACAGGCTGCCCAGGGAGGTGGTGGAGTCACTGTATGTGGAGGTGTTTGAGAAATGTGTGGCTGTGGTACTGAGGGACGTGGTTTAGTGGGTGATATTGGTGGAAGGTGGGTGGTTGGACTGGATGATCTTAGAGGTCTTCTCCAGTCTTAATGATTCTATACACAAAGATACTATGAGTGATAGCTGGGCTCCAGCTTTGTCACAGCATCAAGAGAATCAAGTTTTCAGTACTGAATGTGAGGAGTGGGATGTGGTGTCTGTGGCAGCTATCCTAAATCATGGCTGCGAACATCAGTGGTGGGAGGGCGTGGGAAATGCTTTATAGTTTAAGCCAGATGTAAGGGGGTGAAACCCACCAATGCCTTCCAGCTGGTGTTCCTGGGCAAGGTGCCAATGAGTAATTACTGCATTAGGTTTTACCCTACCTTTCATAGCTGTGCAACAAAGGTATCACATAGTCTTGGGATAAAAGACCAGGGCAAGGAGCCGTGTGTCTGCATGTGCACTACATCCTCACTGCAGGAAGGAATCAGTCTTGATAGGATCCTACCTATGCTGCTCCACTAGTAACATTCCTCTTATTTAGTGCTGGTGGCAGTTTCACAGCTGAGTCCAAAGCTAAGAAATAAGGATTTTACTTGCTACATATTCCATATGTTCCATACAAGCATTAGCAATAAATTCATAAATAAGAATTTATTTAAACTATTCAGAGAGAAAGGAGACAGATGGTACAGAGAGGCCAGTGCATCTGCAGGGATTGCTCTTATTAGGGAGAATTATCTCAGTGACAGATTACTGTTGGTACATTACAGCCCTTTGGAAACTACTTTTCTGTGCGTTGTTTTGTGGTGTGTTTTTTTTCTTTCAAATACCATGTTACTGATAAATAATTCCTTCCAAGGTCAAAGTTTCCTTGTAGTCTGAAGATGCTCTTGACCTGAACCTTAATATTTGCTCTCACACAACTATCTTTAACTAACTTTATGTGTGTTTGCAGTGTGGTTGGCAAAAAGCAGTGAACTTGCAGCATCCTGGAGCCCTGCAGATGTCCGTCCATACCTGAGCATCCCTACCACCTTCTGCTCTGCCATTTCTGGGTTCCCGGGAGGGTCTACAAGTCACATGTGGAAAAGGGGCAGGGTACACATGGATCTTGAGAGGTGTTCTACATCCTCGTCATGGTGCTGGAAGGAACAGGAGCACATGGGTCCCTAAGTGATGCTCACTGGAGCCTTGCAGTGTTATTGACCTGTCCTGAAAGCAGTAGCCCAGTGAGCATTTGTGAGGGGTGGTGGGCAGACTCTAACAGAGGGCCTTTGCTAGATCTTGCTGTTAAAATGACTTTGGTTGGGACTCCGCAGAGGTACTAGTGGAAAGTAGGGCATGGCGGTCACTTCACTTGGAGAATGAGAGAAAGAGGAACTGTTCCCTTTCATTATGGCTGTTGCTGGATCCCTGGCTACAAGGAGATGTTTGTATTTAGGTCCCACAGCTCTCTAGGCCCCCCTATCCAGTCACTCTGTATTTCTGCTTCTGTCCAGGAGCTTTCAGGAGGGGGTTGCTTTCCTTTCATCTACTGCCACTGGGCTCATTGCCTGCCAGCAGCAACAATGCCCTTGGCCAACAGCTCTGCCCTAGCCTGCACAAGACACCTTCAAGGGCCTTCAGGCCTTCCTCTTCTTTTTCTCGTCCTCTTTTTATAGTATTCCTTGAGTTCAGCTGCCTGTGGGTATAGCTGGGCCACATCCTAGGGCACTATCAGTAGGATTTTCTCATACTCTCATAGGGTTGGAAATGGGACCCATGCAGTTATGGAGCTGGGGCTGCTGCATTGCTGTGACTTGTGGCCATCATGGCTTTCTGTGGAGCATAGGATTTGCTTCCAGAAGTAAACACCTTTTCAGTGTTATGTTTGTGTGTTTGTTTGGTTTTCTTAATGGCTTAACTGTTATTTCATCTCCATCTTCTTCTTTCTGGGAATTGGTGCATTGCAGCCTAATGTAAGACCTGAAAGCTTATAAGAACAAACTTAACTGCACTTGGGGCTTGCTACAGAATGAACTATATTCATGGATTTATAGACTTATAAACTAAAATAGGAGGAGACGTTATAGATACAGAAATAAAGAACTGTATCTCTGAGAGCCTCAGGCTATCAATACCTGCATCTTTGTAAGAACAAATTTTATCTTGGACTGCGTGCCAAGAAAAAAAAGTGCAATCCCTTACTTCTTTTTTTTTTTCCTGACAGCCTGTAGGACCTTTGGGTAATATATGAACTTGCGCTGCTAGAGTTATCTTAAGGGAACAGCTTGCATAACTGCTGGTAAAACTGATATTAATGCAGCACAGAAGTTTATTGAGTGAGAGATATTTCTAAAGAGATCTGCTCCAGAGTCTGAACAATTAGAATAGATCCCAAAAGTGGAACCTCAAGTTTGAGCAAATACTTATACTTGCTATCTTGAAACTGGAACATTTAGGGGCAGCGTATTTTCTCTTTTCTTACACAGAAGCCTTTTGTTGTTTTTCTGTTGCAGGAAGACGAGGCTGTGTGAACTCTATGCAAAAGTTTTGGGATCAGAGGAAGCTTTACATGTAAGCACACCATCTAAATCTTGGTATCTCTCATCAGTATTGTTGCAATTGGGAAGGGCAGAATGAGACTGAAATGCAGCAGTGCTCTGGGGCACAGCACTATTTGGGAAGCAGCACGTGATGCAGGAGGTTTTGCTGCTCTCTGTGGAGAAGTGGAGAGTATGTTACAGCAAGTCTTGTGTTGTACTTGACAGAGAGAATATGAATGCTTTCATGAAGCAGTTAAAAGGACAAATATATTCTCATTGTCTGCATTGTTGAGGGTGGGATTCATTGTGTTTACCACCATAAATATCAACAGTTCTGAGATTCCGTCCTGATCCATGTTGAGCACAATGTTTCTTCTCTCTTACTAGTTGCTAAGATCCACTACTACACATGTTTTTCTTTTTGTCTTTGCTTTTCCTTCTCTTCTCTGTAATGGTAAATAACTGATAGGATTTGTGTCATCTCAGACTTAGGTTATGTGATCAAAGCCCGTTATGCTTTAAGGGCAATTTTACATGAGTTAAATGTTGTAGACACCAATCTCAAGATTACATCATTTTAAACATAGCATCACTGTACGTCAAACCATGCAAGTACCATACTTTGCATTTTTAACAGTATGTGTTTGTATCCAATGTACACATTACAAATATTACACCAGTTTATACCAGAGGTTAATTTTGCTTTTCATGGCTCAAAGCATAAATTTGTGCTCAGAGCATAAATTTACATTGACAGATTAAGAGGATTATCTTCTGCAGTGCTCAGATAGGCTATTTTTTTTGAACAACTAGCAGTGTCTAAAATTAAGGTTTATTGTGCCTGATCCATACTGCATTAACAGACTTGTTAAATGTGCTCATCTTGTCAGGCATTGTCATGCAACAAATCATAAGCTATTTTCACTGCTTTCTCCTCCGTTCTCTTATTAGCTTCTCTGGAACTTTATCCTTTCCTTGAGTGAATTAATGTCTGTTTTACAGCCAGTGCATTATGAAGAGAAGAACTGGTGTGAAGAGCAGTATTCTGGAGGCTGCTACACAGCCTACTTCCCGCCAGGCGTAATGACTCAGTATGGAAGGTACAGTGTCTATTTATAGTGGGCTTCGGAGTAGCAAGATAAGACCAAGTTAATAAATAATCTCAGGAAGGGTCATAAATCCTCTGTCACTCTGTTGGCTTTATACCTTCGAGATTGCTAGAGAATATTTTACACAGATCTTATAACCTTCCGCTTGTCTCAGTTGGGCTTTGTGATGGATGAGTACAGTATCATTAGGGTTTGTTGAGTGGGGTTTTTTTTGTTGTTGTTATTTCTTTTTCCCCTTTTTGTTACTTGGTGAATGCAACTGAGTAGATTTTTGGAAGTGAACTAAGAAGTTTTCAGCATCTGTTTTCAAAACAGACATTAGCTATTTGAGATCAGTGTTACCATTTCCAGACCATCTTTAGCTGGTCTTCTATAAATACTTGTGGAGAGTTAATTCCTATCAACAATGACATTCTAGTAATTTCTTTGGACAGCTCCTGTTAGCAGACAAGGCTTAATACGTTAATCAGTGTGCAATTGTATACGGTCCTCTTGGGCAAACATTTTTGCATGAAAATAAGATTTGCCAAGAAGAAAAAGGTTTGCTGCTCAGACCAGTGATTGGTTTTCAGATATGTAGTTTTTAGTGTTTACTTGAAAAAATATAAGTTTTTACAATTTAAAACAAAACAAAACAGCAACAACAACAACAACAAAAAACTGAGACCAAAAAAACAGTTGTAATGAAGAACATATGGAGTCCTTAGTTTTTAAAGTAATTTTAATGACACTAATTATTGTGAATTATGGAAAAATACAGCATAAAATCTTTTATTTCCTGGTTGTTACTTAGATATTATGCGGATATATTTCAGAATGCTGCACTGTGAAGTATGAAGAGCCAGTTTCACCTAGCCCTGGTAGTTAAGACACTGGATAAAATTATGAGATATAAAAAGTCTCATCTCAAACTAATTGTCTTTTTTATCTACACAAGCACTAAACCCACATCTAGAAATAGTGCTGCAAGAACTGCAATGTCAAAGTGTAGAAAACATAAGCACTGATTTGTTTACCTTAAGAAACGCCTCACAATGCCAACTACCCATCCAGCTCAGCTTACTCAAAGTTAATATCTCTAAGTAACTGCCAACTACCCATCCAGCTCAACTCACTCAAAGTTAATATCTCTAAGTAACTGCTATTATTTAAAACACGTTCATTCTAATATTAACTCAAAGGTTTGCTTGTCTTATCTGATATGGCTGATGTGATTTATTGCTTGTTCTCCTTCAAGGATTCTTCGGCAGCCCATTGGCAAGATCTACTTTGCTGGCACTGAGACAGCCACCGAGTGGAGTGGATACATGGAGGGGGCCATACAGGCTGGAGAAAGAGCAGCAAGAGAGGTAGAGGCACAAGCCCAAAGCTAGGGATGCTGTCAAATAGTCTATGGAAGATGAAAAATATTCTGGCTGAAGGCAAAATGGGACCTGAGTATTAACATTTTTAGACATTCTGAAAAAGAGGATAGACTGCAATAAGGATGAAGAAACATTAGACTTGGAATGCTTAGGAAAGGCTCTTTGAAAACCCCCATAGATTGTGCTTCATGACCTCTTTAATGTAAGAATATCCACTGCAGCACAACCTCCATAGATGGTAGCAGAGAAGTTGGCAACTGAGCTTGATCAGTAAAAATGTGATGTTTTTCATTCCCTCATTTACCTATGGAGAGAGAGTAAGTTTAAAATCCAATACAGGGATGTTTCCCACTCTATTTTATTGAAAAGTTTACAGTGTTCCTGAATCTTGTCTAGAATAAAAGCCCATTGTAAAACACAGCAAATCTTGTTAAATCTACAAGTGACTGGAATAGGAAGAACATTAATATCACCACCTCTGTTTCATTTTACTGTAGCAGTTCATCTTGCTGTCTTTTATTACTCTCAATTCAGACAATCTTTGCTTTCCTATTTGTATCTGGTGTCTTTGATACTATGAATGGTTACTTTTTCATTGTGAAGGTTTCCTTTTTAATCTTACTTTTTTTTTCTGGCTGAAAGTGGTGGTATTTCAGTGCAGCATTGTGTTCCTCTCCCTGCATCATGGTAAAATTTACAAAACAAACCACTCATGAGTATATTGGTTGCTCTTGTTGTAGCTGTGTATGCACACCTCGCTTTGCTGTGAGTATATACTTAACTCTTAGTCATATTCATATTACCTTACTCACATAAGACTAATCGAGTCTAAACACTGAGAGCTTCTTCTGTTATATTTTCTGTTTTCTACTAAGGGGGTGTCTGATTAAATACTTGGCCTCCCCAGAAATGTGTTGTAAAAAGATCACATTTTCTTTAAAATTTGAATACACAAAGATTTATGTGCTGAGTTGTTGTCTTAATCATGCTATTTTAAAACAAACACTGAAAGCCAGTCTTTTCCCCTTCAAATAACAAGTGGTGCTTACTAGGAAATGCTATTTACTTTCAGGTACTGTTTGCTATGAAGAAAATCCCAGACACTGAAATTTGGAAGCCAGAACCTGAATCGATTGTAAGTTTTTGTGTGGATTAAATGGATTATTATTTTATCTTTGGTATTGTGGATGAGAAAAAAAAATAGTGGCTTTTTTTAAGCTTTGTAAACCAAAGCCACAGTAATCTTTTCTTACTTTACAAAACTGCCCTTCTCTAACAGGAATATACAAGAAACTAAGAGAAGTCATCCATCCGACAACTTAGAAACACGAGATCAGAAAGAATTGCACTTCTTAACTGGTTGATTAATCTTTTTCGTGTGCCTCTTCCTATTCCTTTTAACTGAGTAGAAAACTTTCATACTCGTTACTTCTTTATAACATGAACAGCTTCAGCCCAGTTTTATTTCTGCTCAAAAATCTTTTTGTATGTATCCTGCCCCTAACTGCGGAGATGTTATGTTGGTAATGGATGTTTTTTCTCCACAGGATGTTCCAGCTTTGCCCATCACAACAACCTTTTGGGAGAGAAACTTGCCATCTGTACCGGGACTGCTAAAGCTGATTGGGTTTTCCACTTTCTTCACCTCTGTGGCTGCTGCAGGGTTATTTGCCTACAGAAAGGGACTTCTGGTTCGAAACTGAAAAATGTGCCAATGCAAAGCCTCACAGTCACAGTTTTCTTTATCTCTGAGGTTTTTTTGGCATATACTTCCCTGCCTCCAAAGACAGGTCAGGACTAGGGAAGAGGAGAAAACGGTAGAGAGAAGACTCTAGAGGGGCAGGTAAATGAAGGGGATCCATATTCAAAAAAGCCCCTTGAATCCAGGCCTCCTTCTAGCAGTAATTTTTTTGTTGTTGAATTTCTAAGAAACCTTGCAAGAATTATCACCTTGAGATTTTCATCCAGATTTCAGAACACAGGTGACAAAATGCCTTGATAATACTTGTTTTCATAAGATTTCCAGTGATTTTTACACATATATCATAACCAGGCCCCAAATTATGAGTCTTCTTGGCACATCCAACTTTAGTTGAACCCCCCCCCCCCCCCCCCCAAAAAAAAAAAAAACACTTCTGCACTCCTTTGTGGTAGACTGAGAAAAGAAATCCATAGCTTAAACTCTAATTGATTAGTTAATGCAAATTTTCGGTGAGAATCCTTTTAGTGATTTTTTTCTCTCTCTCAAATGTCCAGAGTCCAGGTAGTACTTAAACAAGAAGTCAGGCTACCTTTTCAATAGGTGGTCTAAATGCATCCATCCCAGCTATGCAAGTGTGGCCTTGGGTTGTTAGTATTTCCAATGGTGTCATTGTCCTACAGTAAGTTGAAGGAGAATGTTTCTACTGCTTTTTGCAATGGAGATAAATTTCAGGCTCCCTGTCTGTGTCTGAGTCCACCCTGTTCAGCATCAGACATCCTTCTTGGCCTGGAAAACCAACAGGCTCCAGACAACAGCCAGTGCAGTGAGCAGCATGGCTGGTCAGGCTGTTGGGCCTGAGTCTGAACTAGGGGCCGTAGGTTAGTTGTGTTAATACAGACAAAGCATTTTGAACCTTTGTTACCATCTGACATCTTTCTGACTCCAAGCCTCCCCTACCTCTTCAGCTCCCTGAAGGGAACTGCAAGATAGCAAGAGAACAACTTAACTTCTGCTTACCCCTGAAAGCTGTAGAGCTGTCCATACAACATTTTTACCACTTTTTCTTATCTCTTTCCTTTCTTTCATCTGCTTAAATTTATACTTTGAACACCATGAGGGTAGCTCTTGCCTAGTAGGGCACAGTGGGTTCAGAAGTGTAGCTTTAACATAACAAATAATACCCTTATCTGTCCCTCAGCACTGCTTCATGCTCAACACAGCTCAGCTGATTCAGAGTTCCAGTCTCTCCTAACAACCATGTTGACGTGATTAGCACTTCCACTTCTGCCTGCTGTGCAGCATTGTACTGACTGCGCGCTGCTGGTGACTAATCAGGGATCTAAATGATGAAAAGATCAAAGGGAACCATGGGTAAGACAGTCACATACTAGTGCTTCTGCCCTTCCTAGCTCGGTACCTTTCCAACAATGTGAAACAGAAAGAAAAGGGAGAAGAAGGGCAGGAAACAAGTGGAAAAAAAAAAGTCAGAAGAGAAACAAACCCACCAACCCCAGCAATACCTTAGATGCCAACCTGCCAGCTCAGTATTTCTACTATTTAAGATCTGTGCATGACAAAAGAGAAAGTCAGAGGTATAACTAGGAAAAGGATTTGGCACAGTGCATGAGAAAAATTGGATGGAATTTTTCTGAGTCCATTTGCTGCACTTCTGCCTTCTATCAGTGGTAATTTATTTGCAGAATAATAAAAAAAAAAGTCCAATTGCATTTCAGTAAAAAGCCGTGAAGAGGAGTATAAAGTATAATAATATATTCAGCAAAGGGGAATGAACAGACAGTAGAGGAAATTTACCATCAGTGTCACGCAGACTTTCTGGGTCAGCACCTGATGTCCTTGCTTGTGCTGAGTAGTACTTTGCTCTCCAAATAGTCCCATGGAAATCCACCCAACTACCTATAAAGCTGTAATATTTGTGAGCGGTGTATCGGTTCCTGGCCCTTAGGTTTCATTCTTTTTATCCTGATGTGCCAGTTAAAAATCTTCTTGTAGCAGCAACTTGGATTTTATCACAAATGAATATCCTCATAACAGCCTTTTAAAATGCATGGGGGAACTTTTCCGACATAAAGATCTTTAAGTCAGAAGAACAGTGCAGCACTGTACATATGGCCTTCCTCATTGTATCGCACCGAGCACTAATTGGCTAGGACATTTGCCTACCACAGACTGTTTCTGCATGGGCTTTCTTTCTCTGTGAATTATTTATGAAATGAATTAGAAACTCAGAGCTGAATGGGAGCTATGTGAGTTCAGAGCTTTTGCAACTCAGGTGGTTATCGGGCTGAAAATAAGTGTAGGAACCTAAATCTGGGAAGATGTTCTCGAAGTCTTGCCCGATGTTTCTAAGTGTTGGGTAGTGAACAGATACTGAACATATAATGAACTGCTACCTTTGCAGATCATTTCAGTGCAAGCAGTGGAATTCAAGTCTTATTTCTGCCCTAGAAATACTCTGCATGTCTGGAAACGGGAACAAATCTATGAGATTAATGAGGGCAAATTGTTTTCCTTTATGTGCAAAATGTGTATTTTTCTTTTTTTCTCCTGAATCTGTCACTTTTTTTCCTATTCTAACAAGAAATTGCTCTGTGCCATAGGAGCAGAAAACTCGAGGAAAAAACAAATTTAGGTGTGGTGTGAACTGAATTATACAACGAAAGCTTTTCATGAGGTTGGTCATTAAAAAAAAAGTATAGATATGAAACTTTCTCATTCTTGGTTTTAAAATGAAACACAAATGCATAAAATAAAACAACAACAAAAGAAACCAGCAAGCATTTCAGATGGATTGACATAAGATCGTAAGTTTGGATCCCCTGAGGTTTCTAGCCAATACTTACAGAGCCGGCAGGTCTGATTTGCTGCATATGTATTAGCATGGCAAAGTCTTTGACTTCTTCCTCCCAGACTACCTAACTATTAGGACTGATCTCTTTGTCTCCATAGCCACTTCTTCCTGTTGTGCTGTGGAACTTGTTGCCAGTGTGTGATAAGAAGCGTTTGCTGTTGTTTCCTCAACATCTTTCACATAAAATGAATGTGGCACATTGTGTATGTCAGTGTGATGAGAAAACTCTGTGATGACAAGTACAGGTAGAGAATGAAGCTGTTTTCACATGGATAGAGGGAACTGTTAGCACTAGCTTACACTTGAAAGTTCTTTTATGTGAGCCCTCCAAGAGAGGGATTGCATCTGGTTTAATAGGCAACCGGTAGTGCTATGCTGTATTCTTAACTTGTTAGCACGTTTGATGAGAAATCTGCTAATCATGAAGGTTCCAGGAGTTTACCAGCTTAGTAAGATGCATTACAGGCACAACCATGGAAATAGCTGTATTTGTCCTTTACAAACTAAGTTGTGTAATTGTATATATTTTAAAGATCTTAGAGTTTGCTAAAAGAAAAAAAAAAGAAGAAGAAGAAGAAAAGGTTTACTTGCTTGTCAACTGTTGTAATAGTAACTGCTTACTGCACAGGACATGGAGTTGTGGCATGGAAATCTGTGTTAACCAAAGTACTTGGAAGTTAATTGTACAGGCTGTTCAATGCTATCTAGGAAGTGAGCGGTCTGAGGTAGCCCCTTGTCTTTCCTTTAACTAGCACATTTTTCTTCTCAATGCAAATCTTGATTGCAGTTAGCGTATCTGCTGTCAATAAGACAAGGACATTAATCACATTTAAGTGTTTGTCTAAGCACTGTCCATGATGGGAACATAAGACCTGGTGGAGAAGCCAGGGGTTTCTATTAAAATAATCTCCCTCTTTCCTCAGTGGGACTATTTGTCTCTTAGGTAGATCTTAAAGATGTCCAGAATTTATTATATATATATGTATATATATATATTTTTTTTTTTTGAGACATGAAAGAAATATGTTTCTAAGGAGGAAGGAATTGTGTGTGCTACAGAAGTACTTACATGCAAAAGGGACCAAGAATTAAATGACAACAAAACTGCCACTGCTCTCAGGCAAGAAGCAAACCCACTTAAATTGCAGATTACAAATGCTCATGAATAAACCTGACCTGTGTTTAAATAGATTCACATTCTCTCTCACTTCTCCACCTTAAGATCACTTTGATCTAACCATCCTTTCTTAAATAGAGATAAAAATGAGATGGCCAAAGCAGGCTTGCTTTCAAAGCCTCTCTACGGTGAAATTGTTTAGGCTCTGTCATAGACTGCTGCTTCTAGTGTGTCTCTTGTGACCATGTGCAGGTCAATGTGAAGTGATGCTTGCCTCTGTGTTATGGAAAAAAAAGAAAAAAAAGTGACTTTGCTTTGCAGGAATATGTATGCTGTGTGCGTGATGAGTCTGTGCCTTTTATAACTGTAGCATTTTCTCAAGTGCCTCTGTGGTGACTGTCTCCCTTGGTTTCCTTCTTAAGTTCCCTTTTCAGTAGGCTCTGCAGATATTTTTATCTGACAGCTGTGAACCTTTTTTTTTAACCTTAATTAGAATCAATAAATATCGTCATGTCACATTAATGTCTGAGGCTTTTCTTTTGCAGACCCAGAACCTCCCTGTAGATTTGGCTGTGATGGCGGGTATTACCTAGTAACATAACATTTCACATTTCGTGCTGAAACCAGCAAGATATCTTTAACTTTGCTCTGCAAAGAAAGAGAATGACATTTGGCTGTAATTCTTCCTGACATATAGGTAGCCAGCTGTCTCACAGTTCAGAAGTATTTTTTATTGCTATGGGCGGATTTAGGGTGTCTCCATCTGAACATGGGAAGAAACAGTCTTTATGCCAAATACTGTGTGGTGTAGATGTAAATAAATAAATAAATGGAAGAAAATAGAGGCTAAAACAAGGGTATAATTTCATCCAGCAGCTCTGTATTGGTGCTGGAGAGAGGTAGTCTGCAAGTACTGGAGAAAGCTTAACGACCACATATTGAAAACATGCGGTGCTCTTTGTGTAGGCTGATCCATGAGAATTACAGGCAAGTTATGTAGGAACACAAATACCATGAAAGCAAATATACTCCACTAATCCACTGTATGCACTATAAAGCATATATCCCTGAAGAAACGTATCAGAACCAGCAGTGCATCACAGCTTTTCAAATGCTTGATGGGGCGAGGCCTCAGCCTGTGCCAGACCGCAGGCCTACGGAGGCCTAATATCTTCCACAAAGACATCGATTGCAGCAAAGTTAGATATTCTCAAGGAACATGTGGTAACTGCCCTCCTAGAGAGCAGTTTCAGAGCTGAAACCATTGTCTGGTGCCACTCAGACTCCTGAGGGCAACTCGTCTCACTTCCAGATGCTGCATCAGAAGGCTGCAGGTCTTCCTGAGACTGTCACCAACCAGCCCCATGCAGGTGGCACAGATGTGCTGTGCATATAAAATGAGGCAGCTTCCTCATCCCACTAAATGCTGATGACAATTAGGCACTTAACTACTTTGTTGGGATATTCAGCTTTGGAGAAATGCATATTGTAGGTCCTGTAAATCTTCCGTGGTGCAAGTTAATAACCATGATAAGGACCCATTTTTCCTGGCATTGCTAAGAGGTGCAAGCAAAATTGTTTTGAGCTCTTACATCCACTGTAGATCAAAGTTAGCCTTGCTGTGCTTTCACTGAACGTGACGGAGACCTCTTCTGCTTTGTGTATGCTATTGTGATAGCCCATAGTGATGGGTTATTAAACTTTCACTCAGGTTTGGATTTTGCTAAGCAACAATTTTCTGTTAGGAATTTTTATAATCACCCTGTAGTGGACCGGCTCTAGTGAAATAATTGCCACCTATCCAGCTCCATTTCATCTGGCATCAGCACGTTCTGTAGACTCCAGACTCCTGCTTTGCAGGGGAAAAAGTCTCATCCATTTCCAAGTGATCTGTTTACCTGACCAATGGCAGAGTGGGCCAGAGTCATACAGCCCAGTCTCATCTGCATATGAATGCAATGTCACTGAAAGCCAATTGTATTGTTGTGGGGTCTCATCGATGCCATTACTGTAGAACTGCAGAGACTTGATGAAGCACTCAAGCTGGGGAATGTAAGGATGGAGCACAGCCCTGACAAAAAGTACTCAAGGGGTAATACTGGTGAATGGCAGGCAGAACATAAGCCAGCAATGTGCCCTTGCAGCACACAAAGCCAACCGTATCCTGAGCTGCATCCAAAGAATTGTGGCCAGCAGGGCGAGGGAGGTGATCCTGTCCCTCTGCTCTGTGCTGGTGAGACCTCACCTAGAGTACTGCATCCAGATGGGCAGTCCTCAGTACAGGATAGATGTGGACCTGTTGGAGCACATCCAGGGGAGGGCCATAAAAATGATCCAAGGGATGGAATACCTCTGAGAGAGCTGAGGCTGTTCATCCTGAAGAAGAAGAGGCGCCAGGGAGATCCAAGAGCTGCCTTTCAGTATCTAAAGGGGGCTGTAAGAAAGAAGGGGACAGACTCTAGCAGGGTCTGTTGTGATAGGATAAGGTGAAATAATTTCAAAGTAGAACAGGGGAGATTCAGACAGTATAAAAGGAAGAAGTTTTTTACAGTGAGGGAGGCCATGGATGCTCCATCCCTGGAGATGTTCAAAGACAGGCTGAGCAGGGCTCTGAGCAACCTGATGTAGCTGAAGGTGTCCCTGTTCATTGTAGGGGAGTTGGACCAGATGGCTTTTAGAGGTCCTTTCCAACTCAAATGATTCCATGATTCTACAAAGTGGTACCCAGCAGAATCACTGACCTTTGGCTCGTTGGGTTTGTCAGACAGCTCAGTCTGCTCCTGCACAACTGTCTCTTGGCATTCAACCCCACATTTGTATATGCTCTAATGCTTAGGTGGGGAGGAAGGGAGGAAAGGGCATTAGTAATGCACTGAGGCATCCTTGTCAGCTCTCAGGCTGCTCGCTAACAATTTGCATATGCTCCAGGTTGTAAGAAA
Source organism: Gallus gallus (assembly GCF_016699485.2). Classification (NCBI taxonomy): domain Eukaryota; kingdom Metazoa; phylum Chordata; class Aves; order Galliformes; family Phasianidae; genus Gallus; species Gallus gallus. Next base: position 111,361,627 of record NC_052532.1, read on the forward strand.
ACACTTTGCACAGCAGTGTTGCATTTAACAGAAATTACATTATAATTTCAGATGTGGAGACTACTATTCCAGAACTGAGTTCCATCGGGCTGTGCAGTCATTATCTGAAACAATCGAAATGTGTGCTTGTATCTAATCAAAATTAAGGAGAGATGTTACTTCAGCATGTTCGGCCCCAAATGGAATGAGAATATTAAACTAAATTAAAAAGTCTGTTATTTTCCAATCGTTTCTTTATGAGCTGGAGCTTGGCCAGAGTGCTTTCTTGGAGATGGTATATTTGAATCAATGTTTCTATAGAATAATAGAATCATTAAGGTTGGAAAAAACCTCTAAGATCACCAAGATGCACCAGCAGCCCATCACACCATGCCCACTGCCCATGTCCCTCAGTGCCACATCCACACGGCTCTGGAACACCGCCAGGGATGGTGACTCCATCACCTCCCTGGGCAGCCTGTGCCACTGCCTCACTGCTCTTGCTGAGAAGAAATTTCTCCTAATATCCCTCCTGGACTCTCCCTGGTGCAATTTGAGACCGTTACCTCTCATCCTATCACTGTTACTTGGGAGAAGAGGCTGGCCCCCACCTCACTACAGCCTCCATTCAGGTCACTGTAGAGAGATTTATCAAACTTGATAAAGCAAAATGCCTCAGAGAAATCCTTTTTTTCAGAGGAGGGAGGTGTTCAGGAACTTTTAGATCTGTGCTCACAGTTTTATTCCAGGCTCTTCATGCTGCCAAGCATCAGCAAAGACTTAAGCTGTCCCTTTTGGGGAAGTTTTGAAGCTGGGGACTTGTTTCAGTGTTTTGATTCTGGAATTATATATTTTGGTTACCCACCAGGACTGTTAAGAAACAATACAGAAACACACAGAGACCTTTGTGCAAATCCAAGCGTTAAGCTTTTGTCTGAGATGATAAAACCATGCAGCCAGAAGATGGCAGCCTTTACTTCAGTGCCAATCCCCCTCATGTTGTACTGTTGTACAGACGGCAGCCATAGGCTTGGGCACTGCTGTCAGAAGCTGCTGTGTACGAGGAGTTGTTTCCCTCCTCCTGTTTTCTAACCTCAGCCAGACTGGATTTACCTCATATTCAGATGAAAATGATGGTGCTCAGGCTATAACTGAGTTTTCAAGTGAGTGGTGTGGCAATAGAAATTAAAATCTTAGCAAAAGTAATAATTACATCCTTTCCTTCATTTTCAGTCTCAGACGGAGAAGGAGTTTTCTTTTTTCACTGTGAATAGCAATGGAGCTTTTTCCTTTAACAAGTAATGTGCTCATTCTTGGGAAACTTTTTTTTTTCCCAAATAAAATATGCAGGAGGGGGCTGATTTTTTACATGGTCTTATAGGACAAGAGAGAATGGCTTTCAACTAAAAAAGGGGAGACTTAGGTCAGATGTTAGGAGGAAATTCTTTACCCAGAGGGCAGTGGGGCCCTGGCATAGGCTGCCTTGAGAAGCTTATAGCTTATGGGTGTTGGGACTGGATGGGGTTTAAGTTCCCTTCCCACTTAAGCCATTCTGTAATTCTATGATTCTGTGATTCCCTGCTACTCCTATGTATCCTGGGTTATTCTGTCTCTGCTTCGTAAGATAGGGCCCAAAAAAATTGTAAAAAGAGAGAAAGAGATACACGGACAGAGAACAGAAACTTGGAAGCCAAGTGCTACAAATAAAGAGCAGAACAGTAAATGAAACTGGAAATGAAACACTGATTGCTGAGTGGAGGAGCTCAGTAAGGCAAAGAAAAAGTTGCAGTTCACTGTCAATGCGCACATTTAATTTCCCTTTCCGGGTTTTCACCAAGGTGAAATTTGCTTTCTCTGTGTGCGTAGAAAGCAACTATGCAGGGAACATTTACAAAGCAAAACTGGTTGTTTTAAACATCTCTGTGGAAAAGCCTAGAAGCAAAAGAGGATACCCAACTACAATTATTTTTCCATAGAAAAGAACTCACTGGATTTATTCATTTTTCTATTTGTTGGTGCTGCGGTTAAGAAGTGGGAGCTGTACGCTGTATAAAGAACATAAAGCCAGGATCCAGCTTGCCCTGGCATGATTTCTAGCCAGGGAAAAGCATATGCTGTTAAGCAGCAAACCTAATCAATAGCGTGTGGGCACCAGCAGGGGAGAAACCTACACATTGTGACAGGTTAACTAGTACATCCCTTTGTGTGGTATTTTTGTTCAACGATGTGATGCTAATTTGTGCCTATGGTTGGAGGTATGGTTGGCTCTGGAAAAAAAAAAAAAAGATAAAACAACACGAAACTGGAGGTTGGATCAAATATGGACTGGAAAGTATTGCTCATAAACGATCATTAATGGGACCAGGCTGAAGGCTGCAACCACTTGTTTGCTCAGCGTGGTCTCTAAGACTGGATGTTCTGCCATTAGCATCCCAGGGGAACCTGGTCAGACCTCCTCCTTGCCCAGTAAAGGGAGTACAGACAGAAGGATGCTGCCTGCACCTGCCCTGTAAACACAGTTCAGTTCCCATCAAGATGCTGATGGACTTAGTGTGAGCCTTGGCCACCTCACTGGTGCCCACCTCTCCCACTTCACCCCTCATTTTGAGAAAACAGAGCATCCCCTACTTCTGCCAGAGGGTGCAGGGCTCTGCAACTAGCAAATGGTCCATGAAGCTGGACCCCAACCTCTGATGGGGTCAACAAAGGCTTTTCCACCCTGTGGCCTGGTGAGGACTCCACTGTGTTCCCAGTGGAAAGAGGTGTTCCCACTGTTGCAGCCTTTTTCATGATGGCGGTGGCTTGCTTCTTTGAGAGCTGTCAGTGGTGCTAAACTGTGTTCCATTCTCTTTCAAAATTGGTTTAAGAAAGATGTCTGTCTGTTAAATATTTAAGCCAGACATTTAATGTCTAAACAAGGGAATAGTTCTGATAGTCAAAATAGGCACAGAAGCAGAATGGAAACTGGTTGGTGATTTCAGACAGCCACAAACACTGCCCTCTCCTGTAGAAGCACAGTGCCTGGGAGCTGCACAAGTTTCAGAAAAGCCACTTTTAATCACCATCCTTTGTTTGCTGATTGTTGCTCCCACTTGCAGTGAGATGTGCCCCTTCCCCATGCAGTGAACAACACAGTACCTGGCCCTGTTTGCCTCTAGTTTAGGTAGTTTGCAAAGGCAAACCTAAACCCAAGCAAATTGCAATGGAAACATGCATGAGCGAGGTGAAAAGTGAAGCTGAAGGGTGCTGGCCCATGGGTATACGGCAGATTACTCTGGGTCTCCTTTGTACATGTGCAAAGAGGCTGTTTATGGCTGCAAAATTCAGAAGTTTTGAGTCAGCAACAAAGCGACTGGCTCTAACCACCATAAATACAAATGTGGGTATTTTGGAATGGGTGTTGTGCTCATCACTGTCAGCAAGAACATCTGCTCTCATCTGAAAGGGGCATGATCACAAAGGGCCACCAGAACAACCCCTTCCCACTACGAAGACCTTCTGTTGAGCCCACCAGCACCTGGGCTGAGATTGGTCTGCATTAAATTATGAGGTCTGCAAAGGTTTTGCCCCAACTCTTACCCTCCCCCCCCAAAAATAAGAGGACATTTGAATGTGATGGAAGAGGTGGTGAGGAATGAAGCCATCTTGCTGGGTGGGTGTTCCTGTTTGTGGCTACTGCATGTGATATGCCCTGTGATTTAATACAGATGCAGAGAAACACCACCTTCCACAAACTTGCCAAAAATGACACAAGAGAAAGAATATGAAGAAAAGTTTATAGAACAGATCCTCTTATCAAGGTTTCCGGACTATTGAAAGGCACATTTCACTGATGCTGAATGACAATGGAGTTCGTGGACACATACAGTGCTCACATTTCACGGCAAAAAGACCGCGTAATGACGGTACGTTGTGAAACACATATCCCAGACTTCAGTTAACACTAAAGTGATTATTTTAAGTGTGTCATGTACATAATAAGAGCGGAACAGGCAGATGCATCCAATTACTGTAATTTACAAGGCAGTAATTCAAGCCCCAAATATATTTCTCCTTACTGTAGGAAGGCAGTACAGATTATGAGCAATAGGAGGGACAGCAAATTGACAGGGAGCCAGGAAACTGCTGACGTTCTGAACATAACAGTGAGCATGTGCTGCAAGTCAGAAGGGCTTCAGCTTTGCTAATTCACTTCACTCCACATTAACAGCCACTGGCCAGGCTGGATCAATGGCACTTGGGCCAGGAAGCAGCCAAGAGCTGCTCCATGGAAGAGTTGCAAAGCGTGAGGCTTGCTACCCTACAAGGCTTTTGCAGCCACACAGTGTTGCTACTCGCTCAGCTGTGGGCAGAACAAAGTCCACGTGCACTTCCATTCTCGCTCTTTAACGATCCACTTCATGCTAATTATCTTCTTTCATACAGCTGATAGTAAAGTTTCACATTGTGATGATTAATAATTAATCAAATGCCTTTGGAAATTAATTTAACAATTCTGTGCCTGATTGGCATGCTAATCTCTGGTCTGCAGCAGGGATGCTATAGAAGAAACCTCCAATATTCTGAATGACTAACTGAAGTGAATACATAAGGGCACCTACTAACTCGTGACAAAAAATAAAGCAGCAAGTGGAAATGAATGCATATTCCAAGAGCTCTTCACTTTCTGGGAAAGATTTTCCTTTGCCTTCCCTCTATTAGGAATACAACATTGATATAAATGCGTCCAATCAAAACAAATGGACAAGGAAAAGGCAATTTTCAAAAATACCCCCACAGTTGATTTAGTTTTGTTTTGCTGGTAGCCGTTGCAGTAGGTTTAATGCATTAATTATGGTACTACAAAGAAAATCACAAGGAGAACACCTCTTGCACTTTCCAGTTGTCCGTGTCACTTCTCTACAAAAATAACCCTCATCTGGTAAAAGGGAAGAAGAGCAAGTATGTAGATTTGGCTGGACATTTCGTTTGCACTACTTTTGAAGTAATAGTCCCTTTTTAGAGGCAAACAGCACTGCAGCAGCCACAGAGGTGAAGAACACAGTAGACCCAAGTAGACAGAGCAGTCCTGGCGCTGATGGCAGGTTCCTCTCCCAGAAGGTGGTGGTGAATGGTCGGGATGGGACATCCTGGAGGAAAGAGAAATTTGTATGACCATAGGCTCTCCCTCACTGTGCAAGGGGACACAGCAAATTGTAGAATCATAGAATCGTTAAGTTTGGAAAAAGCACACCATCAACATGGTCATCAAGTCCAACCGTCAACACATCACTACCATCCCACTAAATCTTGTCACTCTGTGCCACATCTACCCTTTTCTTGGAAACCTCTGAGAATGATGACTACACAAGAAAAAAAATATGGAAAGCTTCCCAAATTTGCATGCCTTCCTTGCACAGGGATTTCTCTCACTAGGCAAGGGATATCACAAGCTTTTCCTGAGGACCGAATAAGGTAGGAAAGGTGGGTCAGGGTTCTGAAACACATCTTCTGTTGAACGGTAAGGCCACAGGACAGTGAAGGCAGAGCTCCCTATGGATCTCAGTTGCCCATCTCTTACATGGGGATAATGATATTCCTTGGACAAGTTGAACAAATGGATACCATCAGCATGTGAACCAAGGGAAGGAGGGAAGATTTAAGTTGGATGTCAGGGGGAAGTTCTTTACTATGAGAGAGGCGAGGTGCTGGAACAGGCTACCCAGAGAGGTTGTGAATGCCCCATTCCTGGAGGTGTTCAAGGCCAGGTTGGCTGGGGCCCTGGGCAGCATGGTCTAGTATTAAATGTGGAGGTTGGCGGCTCTGTCTTTGGCAGGGGAGGTTGGAGATTCATGATCCTTGAGGTCCCTTTCAACCCGAGTCATTGTATGATTCTATGATTCTGTGAAGTAATTAAAACCTAGCAGAGGAGCCACCAACAGAGAGTCTGCAGATCGACCAAGGGGCTCAATCCTCTGGTTACAACAAGAAAGTCAGGCTTACCTTTGACTCTGGCTCTGGCATCCAAATTTCATTCTTGGGGATCTTCCCCATATGATATAATATCTAGAAAAGATAAACATGAGAAAAATGAAAAAGCAACCAACTACTTTCTGTTTTGGGAAAACAGAGCAAGTCAGAGCAAGATGACACTGATAAACAGCAAACTTGTGACCAGAAAATTGAATAGTGATTGAACCAGAAAATGAATAGTGATTCCTCTGTTTATATCAGTAATGAAAGAATGAGGCAGTCTCCATAGTTTGTGTAAAAACAGGATAGCTGGTCATCAAGTGGTTATGTGCCTACCAGTGTTTTAAGGACAAAAGGAAAGTTCCACAGACTCTCTTGTCCCATCTGCAAAAAGTAGGCCAATCCAAAAGACGTATAGTTTTCCCAGATGTCGTGCTCTGGCTTTGTTCTTCTTTTTCTGACTACAAGTGCTTTCTCACATGGCAGTTTGAGACATAGCATGGTGCCAGGCACTCAGGACACAAAGCCTGTTGGGAATGATGCTTCTTGAATCACAAATGAGGAAGAGGAGAGATTCAAGCCTGGGGCTTTCAAAGTGTGCCATTATGAAGTTATCTCCTGGCTACACTCAGGTAGTACGAAGTTCATTGCAGATTTATTTTTTTTACAACAAATTGATTTCAACAATCACGGAGGTTCTTGGGCACGAGCGAACGTCTCCAGAAGGGAAAGCTAACTGTTGCTATAACAGCTACTCAGGTATGGAGAAGAGAAACGAGAAATGTGGAGACTCAAGCACATAATGAAGATTATAAGGTGAACGTGACACTATCAAAGGGAAGCAAGGGGTTGATTTTCCATTATTTAACAGAACTGTGGCTCTACCATATAGCAGCTGTAACTGTAATATATATCCTTTAATGTGTGTTTTTTCCCTCTTTCCAGACAGTTGGAGAGATTTTACTGACTTGGAACCCAGCCCAATGTGTGTCATTCTAAGGAGATTTAAACATTATCAGAAGCACCCATTATGCATTCATAAAGCCAAGCTCGCTGCTCTCTCTGGTGAAAGGAGAAGAAGAAGGGATGAATCAAAAATCAAAAAAATGCTCAGATTTCTAGATTTTTCACAGGAAATAACTGCAAACATTTCTGATGACTGAAACTGCTTGCAAAACGTACCATGATTAATTAGATAGAAAGCATGCTGGTATATCTAAGGGCCGTAACAGGTTGGAGGGCTTGTTTCTGTAGGCATGGGGTATAAAGCATGAGCTTCAGTTTAAATCTCTGGTATGGCAACATGCTGTGTAATGTTCAGATTGTTGCAAGACTTTGGCTGCACTTTACTCAGTAACTAAGTTCAAGAAGTATTGTTTCGGCTTTTTCATTTTTAATGCCTTTGTTTCACTTTCTTTTCCGGGATTATCTGATTCTTTCTCACCAACCTCAGCACAATCACAGTATGTGAGACACCAAATCAGACCTCTCCAAGCTGTACTTAACCCTTTTTAGCCTTTTAAAAGAGATGTCCAAAGCAAACCAGCGGCTGTACCTCTCTGGCTGCTCTCTCTCCTGCCTGTACAGCCCCCTCCATGTACCCGCTCCATTGGGTAGCCGTCTCTGTGCCAGCAAAGTAGATTCTGTCAACGGGCTGGCGAATGATCCTTTAAAACAAATGGAGAATGTCAGATGACAAGTCATAAGAAGGCGATGATCCTTATAAAAGCAATTTGTTGGCTTTGATGAAGCATTCGAATTTGTTTCTCCATCATTCCTTCAGATCAGGGCTGGGAGACATGGTGCAATAAGCTATTCCTTCAGGACCACCAACTTGTTTCTGTAAACAATGCTCAAGAGCTGAGAGAGAAAAACCAGTGCATAAATCAGTGTGCCCAGCTTCTGTGCAAAATAATATCAGCCTTATTTTAGTGCTAGGATAAGAAATAATCCTAATGGCCTCCCAAAATGTAGTGCAGCTGGCAGGTGCATGACAGCTTTGTTGTTATCCTGCTATTACAATGGGGTGTGAATTATGGTTTTGCTGTGGTGGGCCACCAATATCAGCTTCTCTTTGGGGGTTGGACTTGCCTGGTTGCTTGCCAAAAGAGGCTGGCAGCTGAAGGCCTCTGCATTTAGGGAGTTGCATCTGACCCTGAACAGTCATAAGCCAGCTTATCAGCCATGCAAAGCTGCACAAGCATCTCTCTCAACCCAGATATAGGGAATGAACTCCCTTTCCCATCCAACTGTGGATAAGAGACCTCACTCACCGCTACATCTGAACACAAAGTGTTCAGATAAATTGCTACAGAAGAGTCTGTGCATGGGATGACTCCTTCCCACTCACATCTTGGATGGAGATCAGGTGTAGCTCCACAGTGGACAGTCAGTTTGAGGAATACATGCTAAAGAGCTCACGCTGTCGTTTGGTGTTTGGTAATGGATATGCTATTTGCCTGGTTGTTTCCAATAGGCAGTGAATTGTGCTTTCCATAGGCTTGTCAGTGATACACCAAATGTTAATCACTGTTATCTACTATGACCCTTTATGAATACAGCGGTTCTGTGTGGGGAGGGTACTGCAGGCTTTGCTGAGTGGGAGGAGAGAATGAGCTTTTCTGTAAGGGTTTTGTGTCCTCCCCTGGAGATGTAACTCAATAGGCTCTGTCAGAACTCAATGCTCCACCTGCACAGTCAGTGGAGACTCCTCCTCAGTCTAAGGAGGAGGCCTCATGCTCTCGAGGCCTTCGAAAGCATTGCAAATTATAATGCAAATAGGCAAAGAGTGCACAGAGGTCGATACTATAACTAGACTACTGTGGAAAGGTTTTACAGCTCTGGCAGGTCTTTTCGTGACTGTGCTTTGTTTCCTTGAAAATCACAAGAGAAACTCTGCTCTTATTAAAAGTCAAAAGCAAGACTCATTAGCTGGCACGTAGGGGAGAGCAAAGAGGGTTGGAAGTCCCCTAGTGTGCTAAATATGCCCTAAGTTTTTTGCATAAAATAGATCATTGTACATGAGCTACAAAAGTATTCTGTTTTACCTTCCATATGAATACATTATGCCAGGTGGGAAGTAGGCTGTGTAACAGCCCCCTGAATACTGCTCCATAGTCCAGTTCTTCTCTTCATAATGCACTGGCTGTAAGTATTAGCAGACATTAGACAGTGAAACAGTGGCAAAGAAACTGGAAATGAAAATAAAAAACAAGTTTCATTTGAAGAAGGGAAAAGAACAGGTTAAGGATGCCATGTTATGTCATCTGATTAATGCTATCCACGTACACGCAACAAACATTTGCATCTTTAGAGAAGCAGTAGCTTCTCATGTGGAAATGATAGGGCAAATCAAACCACACTCCTCCTCATTCTTGCAAAGAATGAGATTGCCAGGTCTTTTTTTCCTGTAGTAGATGCTTCTGCCTTCCCCTTGGCATTGTAGATTCTGTGGTACAACACTGAATTTTGGGCACCAGGAATTTTGACTTCATCCTCCAGAACAAAACAAAACAAAACAAAAAAACAACAGTGTTACTCTACAACAGAGGTGAAAATGGTATTAATTTCTTACATGTAAAGCCTCTTCCATCTGCATTGCCTTGGCATATGACTCACAGATTTTCTTCTTCCTATATGAAAATAAAAGCATTCGGGGAAAAAAAAAAAGCGGGGGGGGGGGGGGTGGGGGGGGGGGGTTAAAAACCTCTCAGCTATTGCTCTTGTTATAAAAAAAAACAAAAAACTGTACATATTGCAATACATTGGAAAGAAAGCTGGGTTTTGCTTTACTTTTAAGTCTGATTTCCAGTTCTTATCTTAGTGTGCATATTCAAATGCTGATGCATAAATGTGACATCCAAATGGACCCTGGAATGGAAAATGAAGGCCAACTTTGGCAAAGAGCTATAAAAAATAAATCTTGATACAGTTATTCTAGGATGCAGAGACAATTTGTTCTCATGTTCACTGGTGTAAGACCAGAAGAGACGTAATATAAACCAATGAAATCCTTACAGATTTACTATAGCTGAGAATAAAATATGAGCTGGAGAGTACTACTCACGTTCTTAAGCAGAATTCCTCTTTCACTTGCACATAAACTAAAATCACATTTAGACCATATTGTGTTCACTTCAGAGACTAATGAAGAAATAATACTGTTGTAAACATGGAGGTTTAAAACTTCTGATGCACAATCTAAATGTGAAGGATAAGCAAAACTTTGTACATCAGAGCGCCATTTATCCCTGGGGTGAAACATTACTCAGTGGGGATATACTCTGAGAAATGTGGAGGAGCAGGATGTGGAAGCTCAGAAATATCCACAATTGGATGATATCAGCATTACTGTCTAGACCTAAAAGCTATACCTTCACCCCAGTTTCCAGCACTGGCAGTTGCACTGATCATGTGTGTATATACACACGGACAAACAAACCACATACACTTCCGTGGAGAAGCATCATAGAATCATATTATAGAATCACAGGATGGTTTGATCTGGAGGGGACCTCAAAGCCCACCCATCCCAACCCCTGCCATGGGCAGGGCTGCCCCCCCCAGCTCAGGCTGCCCAGGGCCCCATCCAACCTGGCCTTGAGCGCCTCCAGGGATGGGGCACCACAGCTTCTCTGGGCAGATGTGCCAGCGCCTCACTGCCCTCTGGGGAAAGAATTTCCCCAACATCTAGCCCAAATTTCCCCTCTTTTCACTTAAAGCCATTCCCCCTCATCCTATCACTACCAGATGATGTAAAAAGTTGGTCCCCCCTCGTGCTTGTAAGCTCCCTTCAAGTACTGGAAGGTCACAATGAAGTCTCTCCAAGAAATATCCCATATCTGAAGTATTTACTGTTTCTGAACTCTTACCTCTCCTCCTTACTGAGACTGGCCAGTTTAACAGCCTTCCTGGTAAGGATGAAACTGAAAAAGAAAAATATGGCATATAAATATCACAGTGTCAGCACTCCAGCTGATTTGTAAGCTCTTGCTTGAAATGACTCTAAAAAAAGATGGGTCAAGCATTCTAATGGTATGTAATGGGCTTGAGAGCTTTTCACTATATGACATCACTTAGTAATTACAGGTCACAGGGGTGAAAGGCCTGTGTGGGATACCCTGCGGAGTTAATTGAATGGAGGGCAAGTGTTCCCAGGGGGCATGCAGAGAGGACTGCATGGCAGCTACCAGCTGAGAAAGCTGCAGATTGTAGGCAAGTTTCCAAAGCTGCCAGCAATGGCCTCATTCTCCTCCTCTGGAATGAGCTCTTCATTCCCACTGATTCAGGAGAGCAAAGTTATCCGCAAACTGAGCAGAGAGAAATGACAGCATTTAACAAACCAGCTTGCACCAGCTCCCTTCTTACACCTAGTTCTCATCCAAAAGGTCTGAGACTGTTTTCTTGTGATTTCAATGCCTTACAGGCAGTTTGCCATACCATTGCCCCCGCTGATTGGCATTGATAAGCGCCTGCTGCTCTGACAGGACCATGGCCAATCTTGTAAGAACTGGGCCTGATATTCTCTCAGCTTGAAGGAAACAGATTTGGTGATTATTTTCTCTGACTTCAGTGGAGATAAGCAGGGGATGAAGTAGATTTCTACACCGAAGTTGCACGGAGAAGTCCACAAGAAGACAGCATGAAATCATTTGCCTTTTGAGGTCTGGAGGAGGTTTATTGCTCTCAGGGCAGAAATTGTTAAGCTTTGAATATGCCCATAAACATGTGCAGCTCTGTAGAACTGGCAAGCTGTCTTGCCAAATACTTCACATTTAGTTGCCTGACATTTATATTGGCTTTTTGGGCGGGGGCAGGGGGGAGAAGTTTCTCCTCAGATTACAGTGGAAATATTTGTAAAAATTGTTTGTTCATATTAGCTTGACCTTGTTTTAAAAGCCAATAAATGCTGCTCCATATTTTCTCATCTGTTTGTCCAAACTACAGCTCCTCTACTTGGCAGATTCTTCAGAATGCTGATTTCCTTACTGAACAGCTGCTGCCGAACTTAACCACAAGCCGATGCCCTTCATCCCTCCTCAGTCTGATGGGGAAAGGAGGCAAACAATGATGTCTTGAACAACTGCATTTTCATTATGTCCCAGGTGCTAAATACAGGGTCCAATGTGAGCAGAATACAAGCTCACAAAACTAGGTAAGTAAAGGATTTACTTCTAAATCTACTCAGCAGAAAAACACTATCTGATTGCTTAAAATGAGCAAAGATTAATTCAGCATCCCTTTCCCCACAACTGTCTCTGTATGGGGATATTTGTAGCAGGTTTTTCTTTTTCCACATAAATGCTTATATAGGCTAGAGAGGCACAAGGGAGATGTAGGAAGTACTCTATGAATGCTGTGGGAGTGGGGACCACTAATATGAATCTCATTCCAATCTCTTCCTGCTTCTCTGGATCCCTTATACAAAAAGAAATACACATGTGCTAGAAGCTCCTAACCCCATAATAGCAGGAAAAGATCCATCGGGTTTTGTGTCATCCAAGGTAATTCCAATTGGACATTCTTCATCATCAATTAAGAGAGAAGCACAGAAACCTAAGGGGAGAAAAGAAAGCAAAATGATTGTCAGAGAGACTCGATGATGATCACCACTACTGACAGCAGTGAACAGGGAAAACTATCAGTAAAAGAATTGTACAGTAGTTCCTCAGTCACCAATAAGACCTACAAGTCTGAAGCATTCTTACAACAGTTTCTCCTTCTCTTTTCCACCTGACTCAGGGAAATTTTGTACACAGACTTATAAAAGTCATATTTAATTTCAGTGGAACTTTTGTGCCTTGCTGTAGGTCCCTTTGGCTTTCTATATTAGGCACAATAAGCATTAAAAAAAATGTGTCTAGCAAGAACTGCGATGGTTCATTCCATGAGCAACTTCAGTCAAAACAAAAGCAGCAAGAAATCCCACTGTAATTACATCTGGTCACCGTAGGCACAAATTTGCACTCTGTATTGATTTTGCTGATAAGACTGTTGGGAATGGAGTCCAGTAACAGTAATGCAGGAGAAATGTGGGCAATCTAATCAAGTATCACATCCCCGTTCTGACTGACACGTTTCAGATGACCATGCAAAAAATCCTGTATAGATGGCAATGTGTAAACCTGCTTACATTTCTTTGTTTTCCCATTCAATTGCTGGTTTATGTCTTGAAACATGCAAAATTATATTCTTTTAATTGAGAAACATTCTTGACCAGTGCAACTCTCGCTATCATTATACAGGAGGTGGAAACAGAGGGGTTAGAATTAGATGATCTTTAAGGTCCCTTCCAACAGAAGCCAATCTATGATTCTATGAAACTAATATGTCCATATAAATGGTTCTGGAAATGGTAACTCATTTTTTTATCATTTATTAACAGTTAAAGCTGAGAAATATGTGATGTTGCAATACTGGGAAAAATATGTCCCGAGTTGAACAAAAGGTAACCTACTTTTTCCATTCCTCTGAGATATCAAGTCTCTAGAACAGAGGCTTAAAACCAAGGAAGGGCCTTGCTCACACCTAAAGCTCTCTTTGTCATTTGCTGTAAATTCTCCCTGGCTGCCCTAGCTCTGTCTCAGCAAGGAATTCCTTCTGCAGGGTGTCTGTTTCTGTGTGCTGCAGGTGACCTGGCAGCTTCCAACTTTAGTTCACTGTGAAATCTGGCTTCTATCAGTCATCAGCTGGCAGCTCAGAGCTTTGGGACCCTGCTTGGGTCTGAATTCTGCTTTGAGATGAAATGTATACTTAAGCTTAGAAGAACAGCTATCCTTCCCAAAGAGCTTTACTTTTTGCTTTTCCATGTGTTTTGTTTGGTGGTTTTGCACATTTAATCCCTCCTTGGATTTATTTCCTGACAGACAGCAGACCTTCAAAATTAGCAGAGCACTGGGCTCCCAAGTCCTTCACCTTCCTCACATACCCTTCCTCTGCCAGAAGGCTTCCTTGTAGTACATCATGCATTTTATGACAGATCCCATAGGCAAACGCTGAATTAACTGGTTTCTCTTTGGTGGCAGTTCTGGTTTGAAGTGAATCTTTGTCGTCAGGATAGGAGGGATAGCAGAGATTACATACTTGCCCTGAAAGGTAAAACACAGTCAGTAGAAACAAGGTACTGCCTCTTATTGAGGTTATCTTGCAGGACACATGCATTGGCACAGGCTGCCTAGAGAAGCTGTGGTGCCCCATCCCTGGAGGCGCTCAAGGCCAGGTTGGATGGGGCCCTGGGCAGCCTGAGCTGCTGGGGGGCAGCCCTGCCCATGGCAGGGATTGGGGTGGGTGGGCTTTGACGCCCCTTCCAACCCAAACCATTCTGTGATTCTATTCTATGATTTGAAAGATGCTCTCATCCATTGTTAACAACTTTCCCACACCTGACATTAGTACTTGGCTTTCCCACGCAGGTATTTCCAGGTGACCAGAAGAATTCTGCCATTTGGGAAAAAGAATGTAGGGAAAAATACATTGTTTTGTGATTAGGTGGTTCTTGACAGGTTTCTGAACATTACAGGACCAGAGATGAAATCTGGTAGAATACAAGTTGGGGAATGGGACAAGCATAGTTAAAAGTGCCTTTTACCCCTCCCAAGGAAATATGATCCACATTTACCCAAATTACAAGGAGTTAAAAAAAATAATCATCATCATTTCTGTGCATATTCACAGGATACTACTTCAGGATAAGCAACAGCAATGGTGATTTCAGCTTTCCTGAACAAGCTCCATCCTTTCCACAGCTCTGTCTCTGACCAGAGTGATGAAGGATGCTCTGCTTCAGGGCTCAGGATGACACTGAATCACTACACACAGGCTTGGCTCTGTATGTAGTACTGCATGTCATCACTGCACTGACAGCACCTCACTGTGTGAGGGGGCTGAGCTCTGGTCTTGCCTCATTTGTGACCAGCCGATCTTTCAAATCTTACTAAATGGGTATGAAATGTCTCTTTCTTTCTTTCCTTTACTTTTTTTTTCTTTTTTTTTTTCCCTGTAAACCACAAGCTTAAATACAAACAGGAGCCTTATTTTTCTTCATTTGAAATAGTCTCAATGTTTAAAATGTAAAATATTATAATCCAGAAAATGTTAAGACAGACAAGGCAGGCAAAACACCAAGAGTGACTGAGCCATAAATAAATCTATAAAGCAGGTTTCACAGATTGTCTATCAGGACAGTCTGAGGAATAGACACTCACAAATGAGTACTTCCTGATTACATCTGGCTAAGAGCTACAGCAGATGTATTCCCCCACTAAATGCATACTCTACTTTTATTCTGATCAAATTACCTCATACGTCTCATGGTTTAGAGTCTCCACAATGACATTATCACCTGTCTGATCAATACAGACTACAGGTCTCTCCAGTTTAACTCTGCCTTTGAGGCGCTCCATTATTTTCTCTGATACCTGACCAGAACCCCCAACAAACTTCCTCTCCTGAAAAAAAAGGAAGAAAAACACAACAAAACAAGAATTCACCATCATTAGTCACAACGACATTGAAAAAGACTTCTGTTTATAATGAAGAGACTGCAGATCAAATCTGCAGACCTTCAGAAGAGCTAATTCCTAAGCCTTGAACTCAATGGAGAATGATACCAAAAGCATTTTTGCAATGGCTTTCCCAACTAGCTGGCTTGGAGGCTCATGAAGTACGAACAAAGATGAAACAGGTAATTTACCTACTTTAAACAAATCACTTAATTTTAAAGAGGTTTTTAGTATTTTGCCTGTCACTGTGCTATCGTAACCCTTAAGCGTGACAAAACTACGAGCTTGCATCCATACAGCTAAGGTATTTACAAACACAGGAGCAAGACAGATCTTGAACCATGAATTAGGCCATGAGTGTGGAATGTAATCAGTTTTATCCATCCCTGGGAAGACACACCACAATTTGTAACACATTTTGTGATGTCCATATAGAGTCTCAGTGGAATCACTGATCCTTGTTTATCTGCCAGTCAAACATAGTTATATCAAGCAGCTCACTTTTACATGTTGGATACAGGTATTGGCAGGGACGTTATTTTTATAAGACTCATCTTGGCTGTTAAGTCAGAAACACTCACTGGTGTTGCTCAGCTGATTTAGACCAGGATGAGGGAAGGCAGTCAGAAACCAAGCCAGCTTGATAGATCCGGGCACAAGGAACACGAAGCACTATTTTCAGTCTTGTTTTTCTCTCTCCATGTCTTGTCTAGCTAGGAGTGTCCTGGAATTCATCCTGTTTTTAATTCTTACCACAACATCTGGCACTTGCTGATGTGGAACAGTAACTGCAGCTGAGAGGCCCCTGGGCAGGAAGACTCTTGCTACTATTTGAGGGCAGCATTAGCTTTGCTTATTTCCTTCCCAACACACAGTTGTCTATTCTCACCACAATTGAAAGACACTGATGGGGACTTCACATCTCTCCGGGCAACTCCTTTCTATGTTTTCCTACCTTTAGTACTTGGAAAGGTGGCTCTCTCCCCGCTTTTGCAGTTGGTAGCTTAAGTCTGAAATACTGCACCTATCTTCTGAGGTAGTGTTAACTGAATTAGGCTAGTGAAGGGTGTTAACATACCATATCCCACTAATTTTGACTCCCTCTTCCCTTTCCTGAAACTTCATCAAGAACAACCACATGAAAAACATGAGGTTCTGAAGCCTGACAGGACCAAGGTGAAAAACAATCTCAAGGAACTCAAAAACCATGCTGCCATGTAAGCTGTCTCGAGAAGAAAGGTCCTTTTACAAGCTGTTTCCAATTCTTGTCATTAGAGACTTTCACAAAAAATAACTAAATTGGTATTTCAGTCTGACGAACACTTGCTTTGAACTCTTGACAAACATTCAAATGTGATTAGTATCCCATGGAAAACAAATTGGCAGATAAAGAAAAGCAACAAAACTGTAACAAAAGGACTGTGATGAACTGAATGCAGGAAGGAAGAATTAATTAAATCATTCCAGTTTATCCCAAAGCCTTGCTAATAAAAGTCCTCACTGCACAGAGCTGAGAGGGCTGCTCAGCCCTATGAGAACATAATTTCCACATAAACTTGATGTTTTGTCCTCTGTCCTCCTTCCATTAACTGCACAGTTTGACAGGTACAACACTCCACTTGCTCTTTATGGTTTCAAGGGGGAAAGAACATGAGACATTTTGTACCTGGCCCCCATTGGTGACAGAGAATATCCTGGCTGTGCCACCACACTGCCTCACATACCACAGGAACCAGAGAGCAGAGACTTCATGAGGCTCAGACGTGACGTTGATATTCACGAAGAGGGTGGCAAAGTCTTTAACAGCTCTGCATGAAACACAAGAGCAGAAACAGGCAGTGAATGAATGTGACATGCTGGTGGCTTTCATTATTACTTATTGAGAAGGGTTGCTATCCTACAGTCAAAAAAATCGAAAATGGTTTGTACGTGCCTCATTTTTAGCCTGAAGCTTGATTGTTTCACAGAATCACAGAACTGTAGGAGTTGGAAGGCACATCAAGAGATCATTGAGTCCAACCCCCTGCTAAAGCAGGTTCCCTACAATAGGTCACACAGGAGGGCAACCTGTGATATTGAATATCTCCATAGAAAGAGACTCCACAACCTCTCTGAGCAACCTGCTCCAGTACTCTGTCATCCTTATAAAGAATCTCTTCTGCATGTTAGTACAGAACTTCCTATGTTCAAGTTTTAGGCCATTACTCTCTGTCCTATCACTACACACCACTGAGAAGAGCCTGGCCTCATCCATTTGCCTCCCACTTCCCTTTAGATATTTATAAACATTTATCAGATCCCCTCTCATTCTTCTTTTCTCAAGGCTGAACAGATACAGGTTACTCAGTCTTTCCTCATACAGGAGATGCTCCAGGCCCTTTATAATCTTTGTGGCCCTTGACTGGACTCCTTCTAGGAGATCCCTGTCTTTTTTTTAACTGGGGAGCCCAGAACTGGACACAGTAGTCTACATGTAACCTCACCAGGGCAGAGTAGAGGGGGAGGATCACCTCCCTCGATCTGCTGGCCATGCTCTTTTTAATGCGCTCCAGGACACCACTGGCCTTCTTGGCCACAGGCACACTGCTGGCTCATGGCCAACCTGTTACCCACCAGGACATCCAGGTCCTTCTCTGCAAAGCTCCTCTCCAGCAGGTCATCCCCTAACCTGTACTGATGCATGTGGTTATTCCTTCTCAGGTGAAAGACTTTACACTTGCTCTTGTTAAACCTCATCAGGTTTCACCCTGCCCAACTCTCCAGTCTGTACAGGTCTTGTTGAATGGCACCACAGCCTTCATGCGTGACAGCCACTCCTCCCAGTTTTGTATCCTGAGGAAACTTGCTGAAGGTGGACTCTATCCATTCATCCAGGTTGTCGATGAAGATGTTGAACAAGACCGCACCCAATACCAACCCCTGGAGAACACCACTAGTTACAGGCCTCCAACCAGACTCTGCACCGCTGATGACCACCCCCTGAGCTCTGTCAATCAGCCAGTTCTCAATCCACCTCACCATCCACTCATTTATCCCACATTTTCTAAGTTTCCTACCAAAGGTGTTGTGGGAGACAGTGTCAAACACCTTGCTGAAATCAAGGTACACAACATCCATTGTTCTCCCTGCATCTACCCAGCCAGTGATGACATCATAGACAGCTATCAGGTTGGTCAAGCATGATTTGCCCTTGGTGAATCCATGTCAACCACTCCTGATAACCTTCTTCTCTTTCAATTGCTTGGAGATGGCATCCAGAACAAGTTGTACCATCATCTTTGCAGAGACGGAGGTGAGGCTGACTGGCCTCAATGGTTCTATCAAGATCTCCTTCCCTTTCTCCCCAAACATTTACCCATACAACTTAAAATCCCACTGATTTTACCTCAGTTATTTCTTAATTAGTTTTCCACTCATCATTCCTTTCATCAAAACATATATTTTTCTCAACAGTAGAATGCATTTGGTAACCTGTTAGTGAAAATCTTCTGCATTTCTCTTCCACAGGGAAGATGGCACATTGTTTCCAAGGCCTGACTGGACCCCAACGAGACACACTGCCAAGACATTCCCCATCTTCCACATGACTGTGCTGCACGCTGCTTTTGTGAGACCAGGAGTTAAACATTGTAAGTAGCTCAAAGAAATCCAATACATAACTTATACACTTTTATAAACCAATATCCCTGGACACGAAGTCCAGTCACCTCTAGTCCATTAGCAAGGATATGAAGACACCCTGCATGCAAGAGCCCTCTGTAACCATCTTGAAAGCACTGACATACAAAATGCTGTAACCTGAGAATGTGAAGAGAGTCTCCAGGATCATTAGATGCTGACCTGTGACACATGACAAATTATTCCTATGTTACAATCTTGACCAAAGTTATACAGAAAATGCTGTAAAAGAGCTTATCTGTTTAGGGCAGTACAGTTTTTAACTATTAAAAAAAAATCTGTTTTGTCTTGAAGATCTTAAAGAGCTTTTTCAGTGTGTTCCCACTCTGCACATCCATTAACACTGCAGCGTCACAAAGCCACTGAAAGTAGAAACAGCCTTGCAGAGGAGCACTTTCCCACAGAGATCACTATAAACCCAGTTTTGCTTATACTTCACTGACTTCCTGACTAACAGGAACAGTAAAAACAAGAAGAGGAAGAGCCAGTGCACTTGGAAAAGAAAGGGTGGCTCAAAGTGACTGGCTTTGCAGAGAAACAGCTCATGAAATTTATTGTAAAGAAAACTACGACACAACAGAGAGCAAGAAAAAGTCGAAATCACTGTATCTTGTATCACATGCAGCCAGAGTAAGATTTAACAGAGTGAAATACTTTCAAATGGAAAGTTTTGGTCAGGAAGCTGCAGGCACAGTGATAAACCACAGTCAGCATGAAAAAGTAAACAGAGCACAGTTAAACAAATAAAAAGTACTGAATGCAAGGCAGGAGAGTAGTACAGAGTAGCATAGGGCCAGCAAAGCACGCGGGGATACAGTTGCTAGCATAAGCATGTTTCTCTTTGCCTAATAAATAGAATTAATTGAAAACGATAGGAAGAAAAGAGTATTTCCAGCTGTTATCACTCCATACTGAACATTGTTCCCTTTTCTATTGATACAGTGTTGTCCTTCATAGACATATAAAATGCACCACTCATTTTCTAAGCAATATATCAACTTGGGCCATGATTCTACAAACTAGGGTGATGCTCTGTTGGACCTGCTACTCACAGACAAGGAAGACCTTTTCGACAGGGCAAAGGTGAAAGGCACCTTTAGCTGCAGTAAGCATGAGACTGCACAATCTAAGACCTTGGAAGGAGTAAGATAAACAGCAGAATTACAATCCTGGACTTTGGAAGGGCAGATTTTAGCTTCCTCAAAGACTCAATTGGCAGGATCCCATGGGAAACTACCCTGCAGGGCAAAGGAACCCAACAGAGCTGGCTGACACTCAAGGACAGCTCCTTGGAGCAGAATGATGGTGCTTTGCAATGGGCAGAGAGATGGACAAGTGTGGAAAGAGGCCAACTGGGATGAAGACAGAGCTCCTGGCCCAGCTCAGGCACAAAGCAGCAAGGGAGGTGAATGACAACAAGAAGACCTTGTTTCCTTCCAAGGGCTAAAGAAGACACACATTATAACCAAGTAGGAGAGGTCATAGCCAACAGTCGTAGGGCATCATTCCTTAGCTCCTAGTCTGCCATGGGGCTGGGCAGACCTCTTCACTTTTTCTGGCTCCATTTCTATGCCTGCCAGTGACCTTCATTCATACGTACAAAGTGGAGTTATTTACATTTTGCTTTTCCTAAAGACAAAGAAAGGTATGTTCTCTAACTGAGTGAAGTGGAAATATGGTAAAAAGAGCACATGCTGTTGTTCCCATGTGTGGGTCTGAAAAAGAAAACCTCAAGTTCCTCTAACATCTTTAATCATATCTGCCAGCCAACACAAGCATTGTGTACTACCCTGCCATCCACACACCATCATCCAGTGCCTAACAACAGTACAACACAAAGATCAGTCTCATCTCAAACGTCTCCTGCTCTCTCATTGCCTGTGTATACACCTGCTGTCTCTCAGACTAAACTGTAAGCACTTTGGGTGAAATGCCATGCATTTCTGTTGTGTTCACATAGCATCTTACTCTGTAAATATCTGGTTTGTGAATAGAGCTCAAAGACACTCATTAATAAAAACAGATGTTGATAATAAAGCTTAGCCAGCTCAAATGACTGGCAATTACTTCTTTATCCTTTGTGGATGGCATACCCTTAAGTTCTCAAAAGTGATTCAAAAGACTTGTTTAAATAGCTACTGTTTAATGTCAGTTTGAGCTGTCTGTATGCTTATCGTAGATGTTTATATCTCATCTTCTCTGACAGTTCCCTATAGCTGAACCACTAACTGCACTGAAGACCACAGGAATTTTTCTACAAGGCTTCACATCATATGGTAACACTTCTCAACTCCTCTACAAAGACTTCCTCCAAATACCTGGTAAGTTTCATACCTCTTTGAGTGAGTCCTATTTTTCCAGTCCCCCCTTTTTTTTTTTTGTCACACTAAGAAGAAAACCATCATTTTAATTTCCCCCATAGCACTGGATAAAAAGGAAGAAATGTTTATCTTGATTTACCTGAGCTACAGCATGTTACAGCAGTGCGAACTGTTAATGCATTCAGTGTGCTGTCCATAGTACCTTTCTTTTTCCACATTATCACTGTCTTATACTACCTTTGTTGGCATGAACCACATTTCATCTGCTTGAGACACTTTTAACTTCTTGGGCTTAATCTGTCCTTTCAATTTCTGAAGGCTTTTGCTACCCCTCCATCCCATGGGTTCATGGCCCACCAGAGATTTGATTGTGCCCAATTTGAAGTCAAAAGAAACATGAGCAGGTCCTTCACAAATAAGCTTCATGCAGCTGTACTCCAGAATTTGCTAGGAGCCCACTGTTATTCTATGGCTTGATTTCAAAATGAGGAGTTCCTTACTTGGTCCAACAAATCTTATTTATCAGCTCTTTCATGGTCATTTTGTCCCACTTTTCAGCATGTGGAGCGTCCCATGGTGCTTCAGGAGGAATCTAAAGACAGAAGCAAATTATTAAAGAAATAATGCAGTACTATATCACTGCCAGGTCATAGCTAGTTTGTGGCACAAAGTTGACTGATATGTTGGCCCCAAGGTTTGTTTTTGTTCTCTGTTCATGGCTGTAAGTTTGAAAGTGCACTGAATGGAGTAGCTTTTATAATTCATACCCTTGGGTGTGAATTGTACCATGAGAACTACATCTGACTTTGACTAATGAATTACATACTTACGTTGGGACTCACCTGGCCTTTAGTGATCTAGAAGTGTGTATTCTAATTTAGTTGTCTTGGTTTCCTCTAAAAGCAAAGCAAAAAAAATTCCTTCTCCAGTCTCAGAGATTCACTGACTTATAAGACAGATACCTGAAGGCCCTTATGTCTCTCTGTTAACTACAGACAGATCAAAAATGTCTGGATACTATTAAATGATGTTTACACAGTTAAATTCTTATTGATAACTCATGACATTTGAGTACATATTTTACATTTTAATATTTTAAAAATACATATTATTTTACAAAAAGATGTATAGTATAGTGTAAAAATTTGATTGTGCTAAATCACATACACCAAATGAACTTTGCTGTAACAGCAGTAACTTCATAGAATCATAGAACTGTTCAAGTAGTAAGGGACCCTGAAAGTCCAGATGGTAACACTCCCCTGCAATAAACAGGGACACTGACAGCTCAATCAGGTTGCTCAGAGCCCCATCCAGCCTGATCTTGAATGTTTCCAGGGACAGGGTATCCACCACCTCTCTGGGCAACCTGTGCCAGTGCTTTACTACCCTTATCATAAAGCACTTTTTTCTTTTATCCAGTCTAAATCTTCCCCCTTTTGCTTTGAAACCATTTTTCCTGGTCTTACCACAAAAAACTCTGCTAACGAGTCTGTCCCCTTCCTTTTTCCTTTAGACATTGAAAGGTCTCTATCAGGTTTCTCCAGAGTCTTCTCTTCTCCAGGCTGAACAGCCCCAGCTCTCAGCCTGTCCTCACAGGGGAGGTGTTCCATCCCTTGGATAATTTTTGTGATCCTCCTCTGGACGTGCTCCAACAGGTCCATGTCTTTCCTATACTGAGGACTCCCCATCTGGATGCAGTACTCCAGGTGAGCGCTCACCAGCGCAGAGCAGAGGGGCAGCATCACTTCCCTCTCCCTGCTGGCCACACTCCTTTGGATGCAGCCCAAGACATGGTTGGATTTCTAGGCTGTGAGGGCACATTGCTGGCTCATGTTCAGCTTGCCATTCACCAGCACCTGCAAGTCCTTTCTGTCAGGGCTGTGCTCCATCATTACATCCTCTAGCTTGTACTGATAGCAGCGGTTGACATGACCCAGGTGCAAGACCCTACACTTGGATTTACTGAACTCATGAGGTTCACAGAGGCCCACTGCTTGAGTCTGTTTAGGTCTCTCTGGATGGCATCCCATCCCTCATATGTGTCAGCTGCACCACACAGCTTGGCATCAACCTCAAATTTGCTAAGGGTGCACTCTATCCCAGTGTCAATGTCATTGATGAAGATATTAAAGAGTGTTGGTCCCAGTACTGACTCTTGAGAGACACCATTTGTCACTGATCTCCATTCGGACACTGATCCATTGATCGCCACTCTCTGGGTACGATCTCACAATTAATTCCTCATTCACTGAACAGTCCACCCATCAGATATTTATCTTAACAATTTAAGAGAAAGATTTGCGGGGTGCTGTGTCAAAGACCTTACTCAAGTCCAGATAAATGACATCAGTGGCTCTTCCTTTGTCCACTGATGCAGTTACACCATCATAGAAGGCCACCTGGTTGGTCAAGTAGGTCTGCCCTTGGTGAAGCCTTGCTGGTTGTCTTGCGTCACCTCCCGCTCTTTTATGTGCCTTAGCATAGCTTCCAGAATGATCTGTTCTACGACTTTCCCCAGCACAAAGGTGAGGCTGACAGTTTGGTAGTTCCCTGGTTTCTACCCTTCTTAAGAATGGATGTGACATAGCCTTTCTTCCAGTCACTGGGGAATTTACCTGACTGCCGTGACTTTTCAAATACACACTATGCTTGTAGGTTACTGTGTGACAGGGCCCATGGATTGTAGCTAGACCATAAAGCAGCTGCCAAATATTTGAAAAACAGCATGACTCTCCAAGGGATACTTTTTTGTACACAGTAAGATCTCCAGTTGTAATTCTCATCCCCCCCTTTGTGTAGTGCTTTTCCCTGACATGAGAAAGTACAAACATTAAGTACATACATTGAAAGTACATAATTCTTTTTTTCAGATATCTTAGACAATCAGATCTTTTTCTACCTCCTAGGTGAGAAAGCCCTGTCATAACTTATAGCTTCTAGTTAATCTAGATTTCTTTCCTGATGAGAGTTACTGTTGTTGTTTTTTTTTTTTTTAATATATTAAAGAAGCAATAAAAAGTCTGCCAGAGAAGAAAAATACAAACAAGACCGATTTTCTTATGGTGACATAGGCACTACAGAAAACAGGTGGAATTAACACAGCCTACCTCTTTTCCCATCTTGTCCATGGTCCTCCAGAAGTTATTGTAATCCAGATACACGAAGGGATTCCATGTTGGAGGGTTAAGACTCATGAATGGACGTGACTTTCCCTAAAATAAGAATATAAGCAACTAAGTAACAGAAACACCAAAAAAGCCTATCCACATTAATTGAGAACACAGAATTCCCAAAGTCATCACCTAGTCAAACTTTTGGCCCCAAAGACCTAACTTACTTTATTTTTTCCCTGCACAAAAGTGTTAACAATTGAATGTATAAAGCTAAGTGTGAAGAAAAAAAAATAGTTGGACTGATATTACAGCTGTTGTCTTTTAATTTGGCCTGGACAGATTGTCAAATTCTGGGCTATGGAGATTTAGGCAATGGCCAAGGAGGTGATATTCCTTGTTCCTACGCATTCTTCATTAACACATATCAACATATCTAATGCTTACCTGCCTGCTGGACAATTTGCATGGGTTTAAAACTGCATACCTTTTACACTTTCTAACTATCTAAGTGTCTTTATGATGCACCTCACCTTTATAAAGTAAACATATCTCTTTGTTATTCCAAGTGTCTAGAGAGAAAAATAGCCCCCCGAAATTACTTTGCAAAAAAAGGAAGATTTAGGCTGCAGAAAGAAAAACTCTGCACACTTGCAAAAATGGTATCAGTACTTACAATGCTCAAGACACACAGCTGCAACAGGAATACAGACCACTTACAGATAATTCTGTGATATAAAGATAAGCAAAACAATCTAACAGCAGCTGGTTCTTTCTGATAACATTAATCTGAAAGAGGATTGGATGAGCGGGCAGCATTCTCTCTTATTAAATTGCTTTGAACCATCTCCCATGTAACTCAAGTGCAAATGTCTCACCAGAACTTTTAAATATTTGCTTTTCCAGGTGTGTCAGAAGTTTGCACAGGTCACATGGCAGGATGCAGGGAACACGTTGGACCATGGCAGGTAGGAGCTGTGGTGCTATGCTGTATTTAATATGCTTCTTGTGCAATGCACATGCCATGCCAACCTGCCAAAGTCTTCCCCACTGATAACTGTGTGCAGATTTCTGATATTTTTTCAGACCATTTCTTTGCAAAGATCTTAACAAAAATAAATGGCTCAAGATGAAACTTGGAGAGCATACTGAACTTTCAGACTTGAGAGAAGTAGTAAGAAAAGCCAAACTCTCACATTTTGGTCAACTTTTCCCTTCCCCAGAGCAGGTGCAACAGCAGAAAGAGGAGTACTTGGGCAGGAGACCAAGCCATGGGGAGAACCGAGTACGTACAAGTTGGCTACCAAGGTTGCTCCAGCTTTCTCCAGGTGCGTGTATGCATGCAAAACAAACTCCTGCCACAGCCAGAACAGTGAAAATGCTCCTACAAACTACCAGCAAACGAATGCTCCCTTCCTTTTCCCTAAGCAGTATTCAAACATAAATCCCACCCAGCCCCAACCCCTGCCATGGGCAGGGCTGGCCCCCACCAGCTCAGGCTGCCCAGGGCCCCATCCAACCTGGCCTTGAGTACCTCCAGGGATGGGGCACCACAGCTTCTCTGGGCAGCCTATTTCTCACTGCATGTTCAGACACAGAAAAATTGACCAAAAAAAATGTATTTAGTGTGGCCAACTACATGCTATAGCTTCTACTGTAACAAACTGTAATAACAACAACAAAGTCCCTTTCCATCAGGCAGCTTTCCAGCCACTCTCTCCCAAGCCTGTAGGGTTGCCTAGGGTAAGTTCCAGGAGAGAAATTCCCACTGTCCACCAGACAGAGAGCCAGATCTCTTTGTTCACAGAAGTTCCTCCATAGCAGGGACTAATCCAGCCCATATGGCATGGGGTTGGTGAATTATTCATCGGTTTTTAATATTGGCTCCCTGCAAGGCACAGGAGCTCTGGTCGCATGCTTCACAGAGAAGGTCGCTGCAAACAGCCAAGATCCTGAAGGAGTCCATTTTTAAACAAATTTATAGTGTTCTGGGTAGATTATTTTGGGAACTACTGTTTTCTTAACTGAAAGGCAAACAGCCTCCTGGCTTTGTTCCCATGCTAACACAAGGCTGCTTGATCGCCTCACAGAGTTTATCTAATTCTTTTTTCCATTTCCTGGCATGTTGAATACTTTCCTGCAGACCTCAGAGTTGTGTCCTGCTGCCTGCCTGGATTAGTTATCCCAAATCAATCCAAAGAAATTATATCCCCAGGCATTGTAGTTCCACGACTAGCAAGAAGGCCTCAGAAAGATGCTGTGCCATCCAAAATCTGTCTTCTCTTTGCCCAGGGTTAAGCTGCAGCCTGTAGCCATTGCTACAAGAATATAGCCCAGGTGGTGACACCACCCTAGGAATGGAGAAGGTTGCTTAGGAACATTGTTCAGTGAGAATGGTGGCAACAGGTGGATGGTTGGACTAGATGGCAGTCTAGTCTAGATAGTCTTCTCCAACCTTAATGACTTTTTGATTTAACTACTAAGATCTCTGATGATATCTATGAAATAAATAGACTATTTAATTATCGGTGGTGTCTTTCTGTTTATGAAGGTGTGAAAAAATCAAATTACTTTGAAAAACAAAGTTATGTACAACTATCATCTACAAGTACCTTGGTTTTTCCCAGCTTGTGGCAAAAGCCTGGCTCCTGCCCCCTGTACTGAGACCATCTATGTGTCAGAAGCACAGAAGGAACATTTATTGCGCTCCAAGAACAAGACTCCTATTGCTCCTGGGCCATATACAGTGTGCACAGCTGTGGCAGCAGCTCCTTAAGGTATGAGTCCTCTGGTGTGCACTCCTCCCTGATAAATACCTCCAGCAGGTCTCCCAGTACCTGGGACTACCATTGATTCCCATGCTTGGACTGCAGATATACAGTGATAAGTTTGTTTGGTAAGCAAACAAATAAGCAAAACCAGTCCTTATTTACTGCTGTCAGGTGGAGTTGAGTGATGCAGCCAGGCACCTAGAGGACTGCTGTCGCACGAGAAGGCTAATACTATGCCAAAGCATGAATGCCTTTACATTCTAAGGTCTTCTGCTAAAAAGAAGGTGAAAATGGAGCACAGCAACCTTCAAGGACCTCTGTAAAAAAGCAAAGCTATCTTCCCCTTCTGGAAAGAGAGAACCTCAGCACATCTGCCTTTTCTCAGTCCAAAAATGCTCTTTATGAACTATGGGAGAGCAGCCATGGAGCACTCTGGCTGGAAAGAAAGTCTGGCAACAAAACCTACGCCCAGAAGTCACAGATTTTCAGTGACAGGATACAAACATGTTTCTGATTGATATCAAAGCAGTTCATGTTACCATGCTAACTGATGGGAGAGAATGAATATATAAAAGAAAATATAAACTATAATTACATATTTGGAATTTCAAATAAACCATGACTACAAAGCAAACCTGTCCACACCAAGCAATGTAGTTTCTAAAGCATCTAGCATGTGAGATTTTTCCACAAACATACTGGAAAAATTCCATCCAGAGCAGGGCAGCTCATGAAGTCCCATGGGGGGACTTTCACTTTCCCTTGGCAGCTTTCCCTTCTGGATAAATCACTTTTCTACTTTTCCCTAACCCAGCCCAAGCTGTATCCTGGAAACCTGCAGAAGGAGCCAAACTGAACCGACCATTGTGGTAAACAAACAGCCAAAAATCTTTTCATCTGGGCATGGTGGGTTCGTATATGATTGAACGAATAACTGTCAGAACTACATCTAAAGAAATGTTCAGCCTTTCCTCAACACAACTCTCCCTCTCACCTCTGACAAAACTGTAGAGTCCAGAGATAGGCCCTTGGGAAGAGCCCTTCCTGTCTGACACTGTCTCCATGCTCCTCTACAGCTGTTAAGGGACAGAAAAAGTAGAGGAGATGCAAGGGGAAAAGTCTTCAGTCAGACTCCTCAAACTTGAGGGGCAGCTGGCCCACAGTTGTATTCAACTGTGTCAGTATTCAAGAAGCTGAACACATCCCTCTTCTAGATTAATATTGAATTTCTGGGGCAATATCCTCTAATATCAATTCATTTCTTCAGTAACACATTTTTTATCATCTAGGAAATACTACTTTGGGTTCCCTAAGCACCTCTGATGAATATGAGATGTACACCTACAACAAAGAAAGCACAAATGCCCACCAGGAACTTTCACTGTCAGTGCATGATAGATAAAAAGTAGAAGCCCTAAGATCACTGAGCACTCATCAACGTAGCCAACAGCCTGGACTGCATAGTTCGTTTTCAAAAAGTTTCAAGCAGAAGTGGGATGTAGAGATAGTTCAGCAACAAATCCCTGAAACAAAGGATACGGTGACTACATTAGCTCTCGGAGAAGGAGTAAGGAGAAAAAGCAGTGAAAAATCTTAGGGAAAGAAAAGAAAACAAAAAGCCTGCAACTCATGGGAAGAGGTTGTGGGAGGAATGAGACCTATTGGAGGAAAAGCATAATTATTATTTATTCAGTGTTCAACAGCTACGCCTCTCTTGGGAACTTTGGTTTGCTTGGCATGACCACAATGCCCAATCTAGAATTGATCCACAGCCTGTGATCCAGCTAACAGCTCATAATTCCACCTCTTGCTTAGGAACATGATTCCACTTCAAAGAAAACTTACAAAATTACTTGGTCATTAGCAAGGACATGCATAATGTAATAAGGGACAGAAAAAGCTGTATCTTCGGTGTCAAAATGGATTAAGGACTCAAATTCATGAAACCTGTTAGAGCCTTTTATTTAACACACAGAAGATAAGTGCCTTTTAAGAATCAAAGAGTTCCACGTGTGTGCTCAAATTAAATACAGTAGGCCAAACATGCAGCTGGTAAAATCAGCCCAGCTCTCTTGCCATAGAACTATGTCAACTTTACACCAGGTGGTGCAGTTAATATTTTGAGTGGAGTGACTATAGAATTATTTAAGATGTGGCTATTTTATGAGCATGGCATGAATCTCTCCAGTAATGAGAAACTACAGAAGTAGGCCATTAAACTTTCCAGCATAAGCTTATTGCTCTAATAGTAGGAAGAAAAAGCGGGAAGATAATAAAAATTAAATCAGTTAAGGATCCACCACATAGACATGCCTCTATCAAGTAGGTCAATCCTGCCTCACACAGGCTTCAAGCCTTGTTCTGACGATGTCTGGGAAGTACCAAAACAAAATGGTTTGTCAAACACAAACAAACAAACAAAAAAAAAAAAAAAAAGAAAGAAAAAGAAAAGAAAATAATGGAAAGTAATTCGTGAGTTATGAAGATGGACACTCTGCACCTTATACCTTTGTCCCTCTCTCTACCACTCTCCCTCTGTACTTGTCCTGAGTAGGACCTGAGTGAAAAACTGGTGGGCTAAAGAGCTAAGACAAGAGCTGAAAAACTGCTCTAAAGCTAGTTTTCATTTCAGTTCACTTTAGCCATTTAGCCATACCTAACTAGAAGGAGTCATTCGAACTCCCTCAATCTTACATATCAGATACAACGTTTATGGTGAGCCTTGGAAGTGCCTGTTCCTCACCATGAGCCAGAGGATCTCAGCAAGTGTGCAATTTCTAGACATCCAATTTTATGTAAGACGAATCCCACTCTAAGGGACTGGGAGAGATCTCACATGAAGCTAGCTACATAAGTGGGCCAAATACATTACAGTACTCCAAGGCTAGTCCCGTAATACTGTTGTTTAATATCATTATTCAATATTACCCAATAGCATTATTCTTTTTCCAGTATTGAACTGGGCTTGTATTTCAGAAAGAGAATTTTCAGGCAACAATTCCTTAGAGAATGTGTGAAAAGATAAACAGGTGCTGAATGTATCCCAAAATTTTAGAAAGCCATATGTCTAATTTTTTGAGGCCTTTTCAAAAGAAAACAAGAATCATTGATCTAACTGCCAGCAAGTTAAAGGAGGGTAACAACACTTCAAGCAGGTGCTTATGGGATTCCCAAGAGCAAGCTTTAAATGAAACCCCTTGAATGACTGCCAGCAGTTTCCAAAATTCAGTGTTATCTTTAAGCATCTGAACATGAAAGACATAATACTTACCCACTTGTAATGGACGAAATAGCCATCTACATTCACTTTATAGGTCTCAATGCCCAGCTCTTTTGCCAGCCGGAGAATACGATTTTGTGTAGGTCCCACATATGCTCCACCAACATCTACGTAATTAACTTGCTTGTTCTGTCAAAAGAAATAAAACAGGAATCAAAAGCTCTGTGGGAAACTCCTCAGTACAAACACCTATAATCAGGAAAAATTATTCCGTACTGAATAGCACTGCAACCATATGAAGAGGAGACAATAACATAAGCAATATTGAGCCTTGTAATGACAGACACACAAAGGATTAGTGTCTTTACCACGCATATGTTCAACAGGGCTTAACCTGTTTAAATTTCACTATAGTTTTCAGTATTGGCTTTTTGTTTACCCAAAAGGCATGAGAATATAAAGAAATATCCAGCTAAATACCTTGGTAAGAAGTCTAACCTCACTCTCTCAGAACACATAATACTTTACTTGCCATTGCAAAACCTTTCTCAAATCAAAACTATCTCAAGCACCCAAGCACCAGGGCTGTTTTTTTTTTTTCTCTCTCTCTCTGCAGATACCTGCTTACATTTAATGCTGTAGATGCTGAGCACTGCAGTGCAGTATTCAAAGGACGTAAGCTTCTTTGCAGCATAGCACACCGTGGATCTACCCCGCTGCACCTGGGCTAGCAGCCTCTAGCCATGCCTGCCAGCAAAGGCACCCAGCACACAACACTTGGACCAGCATCATGCTCACTTGGGAAGCAGGCAGAAAGCAAGAAGTTAAAGATACATGCTGTTAACAAGCAGGTTGATTTTCCAAGGCAGTAACACTTAGGACAGTTAACTTTTTAATGCTGTTTATAGTGAGCATTTGAAGCCAAGCATTTTCAGTATCACAGAGGGATGCAGTTTATGTTTCATGTACAATTATTTCTACTGAAGCACCAATGTTTACCACTGTTTCCCAAGCAATGGCATCTGACCTAAATTAAATGTCTCCCATTTTTAGACCGGGAGGCAGAAGTAACATCTGTATTACACTACCCTGTGCCTCAGGTGACTCACAGTTTCTTTCATTTTCTTTTCAGTGGCAGCCAAGATGCAGTCAGTTTTTAAAAGCAGGATAATGCTAAGCCATGTTAAAACATATGCCTGTGCTGTAGTGATGTCTGGCCCTGCTCAGGCTGCTTCCTACATAGCTATCATGCCTGCTACGGTTTGCAAAGAGAGAGGGGAAAGGGAGGAGAAATATTCTGACATTCACAGTCTCAAATGATGGATTCTCTCTATAATCACAGAATCACTAATGTTGGAAAAGACCTCTAAGATCATCTTGTCCAACCATCCATCTACCATCAATATTGCCCACTAAACCATGTCCCTAACTACTATATCAACACCCTTTTCTTAAACACTTCCAGGGACAGTGACTCCAGCACCTCCCTGGGCAGCCTGTTCCAGTGCCTCATCACTCCTTCTGAGAAGAAATTCCTTCTAATATCCAACCTGAACCTCCCCTGGTGCAACTTGAGGCCATTCTCTCTTGTCCTATCGCTAGTTACATGCAGAGCAGATGCTGCCATGGACAAAGGATATGGACAACGTGGGCAGAGTTCAGTTACCTTAATAAGGATGATTAACAACGTTTTAAACAGCCTAAGGTATCCAACACTTCAGTGTACCTACAGAAAACCTGCTACCAGAGGCCAGGCAAGGTATCACAGTTCAGTTAAAATGGTGCTACATGCATAAGGTTCTTAGGAGTCCAAATTCCATTTCATAACTCTCAGAGTCACCTCCAGATCAGTTTTAAAGTGCCTCCTGTCAGAAGAGCCCACTGGCATATATATTATGGTACAACTTGTGTTCAAGTAGGGCCACTTAGAGCTGCTTGCTCAAGACCATGCTCAGATTGGTTTTGAGTATCACAAAGGAAGACCTCCCTGGTCAACCTGTGCCAGTGTTCAGTCAATCTCAGAGAAAAAAAAAGCACTTCCTGGTATTCAAATGAGACCTTCTTTGCACCAGTTTATGCCCACTGTCTCTTGTCCTGTCACTGGACACCACTGAGAAGAATGTGGCTCTGTCTTCTTTTCATCCTCCTTTCATATATTTACAGACATTGATAAAGTCCTTCCCTGAGCCTTTTCTTCTCCAGGCCAACCAGTCTCATCTCGTCTGCCTTTCCTCAAAGGAGAATGCTCAAGTTCCTTCATTATCTTAGTGGCGGCTCTTTCTTAGATTCTCTCCAGTCTGTTTGATACTGGGACTTGAACTAATTAATAACTTTATTAAAAACACAGATGGTAGGACTGAGTGAATCCTCAGCAAGTTTGCAGAAACACAAAGCTCTGTGATGCAGCTGATATGACAGAAATAAGAGATGCCCTCCAAAGTGACCTAGACAGGCTTGAGAAAAGAATCCATATGAGCCTTGTGAAGTTCAACAAGGTCAAGTGCAACGTCCTACATCTGGATCAGGGCAACCCCTGGTATCAGTACAGACTAGGGGAGGAATGAACAGAAAGCAGCCACATGAAGAAGGACTTCGGCATATTTGTGGATGAAAAATTGGACATGAGATAGCAGTGTATGCTTGCTGCTTGGAGGAGGTAATCCTTAAAGGTTCCTTCCCACCCAAATCACAGGTTTCTATGATTCCATGTTCTTGCCTCTCTTGAACTGGGATCCCGGAACTGGACACAGTCCTCCAAATGTAGCCTCACTAGTGCTGAGTAAATCACCTCCCTCCACCTGCTGCCAGTACTTTGCCTAATGCAACCGCCCAAAAACACGAGATTTCTTTGCAGCACATGGCTGGCTCACATTCAACTTGGTGTATGCTAGAATCTCTCAGGTCCTTTGTTTCCAAGCTGCTTTTCAGCTGGGCACCCCTCAGCATGTGCTCATGCCTAGGGCTGTTCCTTGTCAGGTATAGAACTTTGTACTTCCCCTTGCAAAACTTCATGAGGTTCTCATCAGGCCATTCTTCCATCCTGCCCAGGTCCCTGTGGATGGCAGTATGACCCTCTGGTGTCCCAGCAACTTATTTCACTTCTGTATCATTAGTCAACTTGTTGAGGATACACTTTGCCCCACCATTCAGATCATGACATGGATATGATAGCACCCCAACCACAGTGTTCAGTTTTAGGCCCCTCACTGTGAGAAAGATACTGAGCCATTGAAACATGCTCAGAAAAGCTAGTGAAGAGACAAGAAAGCAAGACATATGAAGAACAGCAGAAGGAGCAGCAGCTGTTCAGTGTGAGGAAAAGGAGGCTGAGAGGAGACCTCATTGCTCTCTACAACCACCTGATAGGAGTGTGTAGCAACATGAACATTGATCTCTTTTCTAAAGAGTCCCACTGTCTATCATGATAGCCATTTCATTGTAAGTTATCAGGTATGACTTCCTCTTGCTGAATTCATGCAGACTGCTACATTTCTTGTCCTTCATATGCCTGGAAATGGTTTCCAGGATGAGTTGCTCTACTA
The DNA here is from genome assembly GCF_016699485.2 of Gallus gallus. Lineage (NCBI taxonomy): Eukaryota > Metazoa > Chordata > Aves > Galliformes > Phasianidae > Gallus > Gallus gallus. Next base: position 111,395,703 of record NC_052532.1, read on the forward strand.
CCATCCCATGGACTGAGTTGAAGCTTGAGGCCTGTAGTTCCCTGGGTCCTTTTTCTTGCCCTTCTGGAAGACAAGTGTGACATATGCAGTACCATAGACCAGCACAAGTCAGAGAGTCACAGATTTTAAGAAGCACATACCCTGATGGTGAATGTCCTTCCTCCAACTCTGTCCCGGGCCTCAAGCACCACCACATTGAGCCCATACTCATACAGCAACTTGGCAGCCGACAAGCCTACAAAAAAAAGAGACAGCGTGCTCTAAACCAAGTGGTAACTATTAAACACAGTGGTCCAAAACTGAATCAAGGCTTCACGGTCAGGAACTATAACAATATTTTCAAAGATTCCTGAAAGAATTCTGAAACTTTTCACAGTGTCTTATCACAGAAATCACATGACTGCTGCTTAGTTGCATATTATAAGCAACTGCATAAACAACATTCCACAGATTTAAGTTGCCTCCTCTGGGTTAGCATTTTTGGTCTCTTAAAGAAATTAATCTCTGTTATTATGGGAATGCATGTCATTTTTCTGTTGTGTAGCGCATAGAAGGGGGGAGTCCATCAGGTGGGGCTTGCGTGGCTAGAGTGATAGGAACCATAATATACCAAATAGATACATTCTAGCACATTTCTTCTCTCACCCAACTCTCCACTCTGCTGCTGTCCATTGTCCTCACCTATATACAGAAATAAGGTCTGCTTCACTGTCAAGATTAATTTTAAACAACAGAGTTTGATCGTGGCAATCAAATAGCCTGTATGTAGATACTTTATAAAAGGAATTACCGTCTCAGCAAAAATTATCTAATTATGGGATTTTGTGATAAACGCACTACAGAAAACAAAAAATTCAATAGGACAGAAGTCCTCTTCACTTTTTACAAATGAGAAATGAAATTGTTAAAAGCAATCATGAGCTTCTGAAATCAGATTATCCCATTGTCCTGCAGGGCAATTTGGCACTGAAGCATTGTTCCTCTTGAGTTGTTTCCCCTCCTTAAGTATACAAAAGCCAGAATTATTGATCAGAACTTCTAAGATACCCTGTAGTAAGGAATAATAATATTATATTCATGTTTATTACACTACTTCAAAATTTGATTAAAAGCAACTGTTCGTGAGCCCACAAAGAATGCAAGTCTTAAAAGGTCAGATGAGAGGAATCATTCTAAGGTTCTGAGCAGCACCAAGAGTACTCATTTATTCTGAGAACAATATAGAAGAGCCCATAAACTTCTGTGCATGTGATCTTTTAATGTAGTAGTGGGACATGATTTACTGGGAACAAGGAGAGGAAGTTCAAATGTCTTACACTGACAAAAAAGTTCTCAGTAGGAGTGAACATCTTATAAACTGATACAATTTTTTTCAATAGCTTTTCCTGCATGAGAGTCTACAGAAAGGATAATTAATTATAGTTATTGTTCGTTCTTAAGTCCTTTTGCTGATAGTTCTCTCATCCTCAGCATAAACATAGACAACATAAGTCTTCAGTGTTGGAAACACAAACTGCAGCATTTTCTTATAAATAAATATTTTTATATTTGGAAGAATGACTTTTCAAAAATTCACATTGGTTACTGTCACAAAAATGTGGATTTCCTAAACACATAAAATGGAAAATTGAATTTATATATTCTTTATGAATTAGACACTCAGACATAAATGGTAATTCTTTTACAACAAAATCTATATATATGAGATGCATAGATATTGGATAGATACCTGTACTTTGAAAATATGCAGAGGAACATGAAATGGCAGAAAATCTGGTCTAGGTATGAAAAAATGTATGCAAATCCAATAACCTCATTAGTGTTAAAGACTGACAACCTTTCCTCTTATTTTATACTGTATACAATAGCTATAGCCACGCTACAGCTCTTTAATAAGAATAACGCTTTCAGTGAATTAGGGTGGAAGTTAACTTGAATGTTGGTTCATACCTTCACTATATGATGTGTCCTAATAAAGAAAGGCAGCTAAAGGATGAAGAACACATAGTAATATGACCAAGGTTCTCTATCCTGCTTTTTTGTTAATCTTGAACTCCAGCCAAACAGATTTTTAGATTCGTTATTGTTAACCCAAGAGTGACTGTGGACTGATGCAAAAAAGAAAAAAAAAACAACAAAAACCGAGGTTCAGAGCTACAGAGACTGGAAAAGGACAAGAGATACACCAGGACAGTGATAACTTAACAGCAGTTGGCAGAGAGCCTGACTGAAAATTAAAAACAGTGCCAATTTGTAAATTCAGGTTTACGAAACTTGAAAGGCCAATGACGCAGCATAAGCAGAGGTGGTGATAGTTTTATCTCTCTAAGATTAAAAGCTGAAGATTAGATTCAAAAGGTCAAATATAAACATATGTATATTTATGCAGAAAATGAAAATAAATAAATAAATAGAGCAATCCCAGATAAAAATAGTTTTGTTCTCTTAACAGAATAAAACCAGCAAAAAAGGTAGGCAGGGATAGAGGCTGGGGAGAAGACAAACAAAATATGCTGATTGAAGATTGTTATTGTGCATTTGTTTGAAGCACAGATACAATTTTCTTTGAGAACAGAGGACTAGCAAGAACACTCACACGCTGAGAATATCTACGCATAGCTACTGAACTCAACTCTTCAGCTCCTTTCTGGTTAGAACTGAAATACACTACACAGAGGTGCTTCCACGTGCATGTCTCGAGAACCCCACAGGTCACAAAGCCTGTGTGCTTTTGGCTAATTAGACTCAAAAGGTATTGCCATGCCCCCTCACCACACGTTGCTCTGAAACCAGCCACAGTATCCAACTTGCCCCGTGAGCATAGCGCACCAGGCCATGCCAAGCAGTGGGCTATGACCTCCCAGGCCACAGGTGGGACTCAAGCAAGACATTTCATTATACACTTGTGTATGCCTGTACGACAGTAGCACAGGCAGTAGCACATCACTGCCACCCCACCTGAGTGCCTTCTCCTTCCTAAGCTGGAGACCTATGTCCTGACAAGCGCACACAGGGCCCTTCCTGTGACTGCAGCAGGCACTGTTTCACAGCCTTTCACCATACTACACTTGGAGACATTTTCCTCACTCTGTTATTTCTGCTATCATCATCATGGCTTCCAGTACCCAAGGCTGGTGTTGTGTTGGTTGACTCCTCCACAGCATCTGAGTTTGGCCTAGAGATAAAGCTGCAGAGGACCCCAAATTGCTGGCCATGCTCCTTCCGTACACTCTATGAGTTCAAAATACTATCTGCCTCAGAAAGATGAAAAGAGCCTGCCAAAACCATGCCTCATTTGAAGTATATGGCTGGAGAAATTCACTTGTTATTAGATCAGAATAAACAAAGCCGGATGACTTATACATCCTCCACAAGGGTTTCTATGGCAATCTCATACCAGGCTCTCTGCGTCTGAAGACACCACACAAGAAAGCTCTTCTCCAATTGATTCTGCAGTGCTGTTAAGGGCCCAGAATTGCTGCGGTCACAGATCATACTGCTGCTGCTTTCATTTCAGAAAATTGTCATAATGATATCAAGCAAAGTGTTTTCAAGTGCATCAAAACACTGGATACAGTTAAAAAAAAATAAAAGAGAAAAAGAATTTAAGATGATTTTATGCCAATCTGCAGACTATCAGGCATATTCCAAGGATGAAACAGAGAACAATACTGGATTTTGTATGTAGTCTGAAGGAAAATCAGCTTTCAGTAGCTATAGGGGAGCTACAGGAAAGAAGGGGACACACTCTTTAGCAGGGCCTGTTGTGATAGAACAAGGAGAAATGGTTTCAAGCTTAAAGAGGGTAGATTTAGTTTAGATAGAAGGAAAAAGTCTTTTACAGTGAGAGTGGTGAAGCATTGCAACTGGCTGCCCAGAGGCGTGGTGAATGTCCCATTCCTAGAGACTTTTAAGGCCAGGCTGGACCAGGCTCTGAGCGATCTTATCTAACTGTGGATATCCCTTTTCATTGCAGGGGAGTTAGACTAGATGACTGCTGTTTATCTTGCTTCACAGCTGCTCTTCTGAATAGTTTTTCTCGTATTCCCACAGATGACCTATAAAGGTCCCTTCCAACTCTAAGGATTCTATGAATCTATGATTCTATGGGAATACAACACAGTGTGCCTGCACCTCATAGGTAAGAAAAGTTCCTCCATACAGATAGAGTCCAAGGCTGGGACTTAAGAGACCTCAGCTTGATTCCCACCAGAGCCACGTAACATGGGAAGTGTTTCCCTATGAAATAGGGAAGCATTTATATGAGAAACCTTAACGAGAATAATTCCAAGTTGCCTAATTATAAGGATTAATACATGGCATCTAAACAGATAGAGTTCTGTGACACAAATTGTGTAAGATAAAAGAAAACATAAAAAGATGCTACTTTATTGGAAACATGATAGGATGGTACAGAAGAGTAATTCCACTTTTCAAATTATGTACTCTGTAAATCCAGTTCACCAGATTCCTTGATGTGCCATGATAGGAGGCAAAATTTACCAGCATCTGTCCTAGAGACAGCACTTCTAAGAAGCCACATCCACATGACTCTTGAACACATCCAGGGACGGTGACTCCACCACCTCCCTGGGCAGTCTGTGCCACTACCTCACTGCTCTTACTGAGAAGAAATTCTCCCTAATATCCAACCTGAACCTCACCTGATGCAACTTAACACCATTACCTCTTGTCCTATCACTGTTACCTGGGAGAAGAGGACGACCCCAACAAATATCCAGCAAGGCACAGCTGCATGTGTCTTACCAGGCACCATCTTTCCAATTACTAGTCGTGCTCCCTCACCATGAGCTCTACTTTGGTTAGCTGCAGCCAGCGTGACTGTGAGGTTACGCTACAGCACAGCCTTGTAAAACTCTTACACTGCCTCCAGGCACTCATATACCTGGTGAAAAAGATCACACTATGGGCATGAAGTCTGAAAAGCACTGGTAAGTACATGAGGCATTTCAACATATTAGAGAAGCATGATTTTTCAGGGACTTTTAACCTTTCAAACTGAGGCCAAACTGTGTCACATCAAGCATTCCAAAACAAAGAGAAAATTAACTGTTACCATGGAAAAGGCAACTGTCTGCTGTTTTTCTGGATGTGTTGTTTATTTGCTGGTTTCTTACACAAAGTGTATTTGCCTTTATGCAACCAATGATGGGGTGAAAGTTTACCAAAACCAACTTAATACCACATTCCTTCTTGAAATCTTTCTTCATTACCCTTCTATACATGAAGTGAGATCATTACCTTCTGTGAAAGGCTACAAGCTCATTGTTGTGGTGTTCTAGCAAGCTTTAATTGAATAATTTAAGGACAAAATCATTATGGAAAGTCTTAACATTTTCCTGATCTTAACAGTGGAATAATTTTTAGACCTTTTTGCTTATTATTCTAATTTACATCAGTAAAGTAAAGCAATTGTCAATACATCCTCATTAAAGTTCCACTGTAACAGCATGCTAACATTGAGATTGTTGTTTCTGTTCCACTAATGGAAAGCCTAATTTTTTCAAGATACAATTGAGTAATTAAATCTGGCAACAGCCACCTAAGAATTATGTCTCGTTATTCAACCCAAAGCCACTTTGCCAAGTAAACACGAACCTGCCAATAACAGATGCAAAACATTTCTATCATGATTATAGAGTAAAAGCTCCCTTCCTTTCTCTTTATTGTCCTTCTTCCCCAAAAGATTTTGCTTTCATTGAAAATTTTTGGTACACCTTGAGTTTTAAAATACAGGCAAAATGTACTCAATTGCATCAAACTGACTCCAGAGAAATCACTAATGGACAGCAACACACAGAAGGCTGATAATGAAGGTACTGTTTCCATACTACAAGTCTGCGAGATCTAAAATTGCCACTGAAATTGAGTAAAAGATCTTATTAATTACATTACACTCCCTTAAATTTGCACAGAACAGCAAGAATACACAGCGCTGATCACATGCCTATATTCATTTCTCCTTTCAGCGTTGCCTAACACCGGAATACCACAGCTAGCTTCCTGTTCGTCGGAGACCGCATTTGGTCTTTCTATGAGCTCTTTCATTATCCCTGTTGTAGTGTATTTGGCACTGGGGATGAGGGTGCACTTCTGCATTTTCTCATTTTTGGATTTTCGTATATATCAATTCTCCCCCTCAACCTCCATCAAACATAATCCAGTTGATTCACTTAAGACTTCCACCATAAAGGGACAAGTATTTTCTGTCACAGTACACTGCTTAACTAAGAGCAAGCCACTCTCACTAGTTTCAGTGGCTCTACTGTCCAAACACTTTAAACAGATGCAAACTGTGTCCTGGAGGGTACAAAGACATTTTCTCATGGACAACGTTAACAGAAACACAGTGCACATGAAGAAGAGGGAATTGTACTCAGAGGATGATTCCACTCCTACATACATACCCATGTGATTTTGAAGGCCAAAATCTGTCTGCAGTAAACATCTCTCCCCAGTATAACTTCCTCTATGCCCCAAAAATAGAGGCAGAAAACAGTTAACTAGCACAGAGTTCACAAGGGAGCATTCTCCTTCTCCTTACATGTGAAAATGTTCATAGTTTGATAGCACCTAGTTTATGGAAACATCTAGGGTGCTCATGCACATTTCTTTTTACTTTGATCAGCAGGCAGAATAAATTTATATCAGTTAAACAGCAATTGTCAGGTAAATAAATCTGAGAAAAAAAATTGCTGCAAAACCGTGATCGATATCATTACCACAGATACTGAAAACATCAGCACGGGTATTCCTGGGAGGGACATAAGGCCTGTCCCATCCCTATTCTCATTATGCTACCATATTTTGATATATGCCCTAACAACTTGACTGTTTCTTTTGCTTGCTGGAGTAAATAACGCTCTCAAGACTGCAGAACAACTGAGCTAACAGCAATATTCTTTGCTACCTTTCAACAACTTGCAGCTAAGTCGGGAGTGTGGTGCAAAACCTGTTTCCTAATGACAAACCATACATTTACAGCATGCTTCTAGGAACACTGAATTTGCTAATCAATGAATCACACTGCCGTATATACTATTCTATTGTATATTTTTACCAGAAACCAAAGGAGCACATGCTTCATTTAGTAACAGAAACAGATGTGATCACTTAGGTTACCACCTGTGTTATGTGAAGTTTATAAATTACGCATTTGCCATAGAAAACCACATGAAGAATGTGATGAAAGACAAAGAAAATAGAATAATACAACCACAGAATGTCTCAAGTTGGACGGGACCTGAAAGCCCACGCCGCCCCAACCCCTGCCGTGGGCAGGGCTGCCCCCCACCAGCTCAGGCTGCCCAGGGCTCCATCCAACCTGGCCTTGAGTGCCTCCAGGGATGGGGCACCACAACTGCTCTGGGCAGCCGCACCAGTGCCTCACCACTCTCTAATATTTCTGTACTTGGCATCCCAACTATGTTTTGGCCAATACTAAATATCTTGCAGTGAGCATAACACAAAGGCATGTCTTCACAAAAAAACAAACGTGCCCCACAGTCATAAGATTTTGTATCTGTGGTAGCAAAACATAAGAACATATAATGAAGAAAGAGGCAAATGGAAATTGGTATTTTTGCTTACTTGTAAGCATTGTACATAATGCCCCTAACACTTTTTTATGGGCGAAGAGGGGTCCTTTGTTCTGTTCCTGCAGTAAATCCTTCACTTAATGACATTCAGCTTGCTAGCAGTACATGGGGAGCAGAGAGCTCTGTACAACATTTACTCCTCCATCCAAAAACATGGCTTATAGGAATGTCTTGCTCCAAATGACAATATTATCACTGACTGCTGCCTTTTCTGTTGGATGCAGAAAGAAAGCCGGAATGAACTATGTAGCCAGAGCCCTGCACAGGGCACTAGTAAAAAGAGAAACACAGTACACGTTTTAGGAGGCAGGTATTGCATTCTTCCAAGGACAAATTCTGGAGGAAGCACTAGAAAAAAGAACAACAGAAAACTACTCCAGATTTACACAGGTGCAACTGATTTTTATCTTCTACCACTAACTGTGTGTTTGACAGTTTATCTGACACCACCACCCACCAGCAGGTTGGTATGCTGTCAAAACAATCTGAGCAGCATACAACGTAAATTGTGCTGCCAGTATAGCAAGAAAGGAAAAATCTGCATCTCCTCATTATTCAGTATTTCACTCCAAGTCCACAGCCAATGCGTAGGTAGCTCAAGTAGTGGGGTTGTCGATCACAAATCATGGAGCAGGAAATGCCAAAGTATTCTTCCATGGAGGGGATAATAAAACCAATCGCATAGCATATCATATGCTTTATTTCAATATGAAGACTAATTACTAGCATTTCTACATCTCAGCTTCCGCTACAATTCATGGCCCTTGGACTCCTCTATAAATGCAACAGAAAACACTGCTGATTCTTCCACGTGGCTGGCAAATCTAAGCATCTGTATTCTTCAGCCATGAAAGCTCCTTGTTTCTAGCTAGGAACAAACATGTTTTTATTTGGAAATAAGAACTATCTGTGTCAAACAATGACAATCCTCAGTGCAACTTTCAGTTGTGGCAGTGTTTCCCTTGTGCTTTGTTCTTGCAAAGCAATGTGCTCAAAGTTCTTCCAGAATATTTGCATACAAGTTCCCTTCGACTTGCCTGCTTTTGGCTATATTTGTCCGTATCTGACATATCTGTTCTGCATTATGTATATAATCAGCCTTAATTATCTGTATGTTTGATAAACTGGGCTTCCAATGTCTTAAATTTCATATGTAAACTGAGACTGGCACATAAATACACTCCCAACTTCCCAGTGAAAAAGTTGGGACATTTTGCTTACATCCCTCTTTTCCTAATTTTGAACTATTTATCATAGAAATCATAGAATAGCTTGGGTTGGAAGGGACCTCAAGAAACATCAGGTTCCAACCCCTTGCCACAGGCAGAGTCACCAGTCTCTAGATCAAGCACTAAAACAGATTGCCCAGGGTTCGATCCAGCCTAGCCTGGAACACCTCCAGGGATGGGGCATCCACAACCTCTCTGGGCAGCTTGTGTCAGCACCTCACCACTTCCTCAGTAAAAACTTTCCCCGACATCTAATCTAAATATTCCCTCCTTTAGTTTAAAATCATTCCCCCTTGTCCTGTCACTATCTACCCTCATAAAAAGTTGATTTCCCTCATGTTTCTAAACTCCTTTTAAATACTGGAAGGCCCCAGTAAGGTCTCCCTGCAGCCTTCTCTTTTCCAGGATGAACAAGCCCAGCTCTTTCAGCCTGTCATCATAGAATCATAGAATCATAGAATGGCCTGGATCCTCAAAGATCCTCTAGTTTTAACCCCCTGCTACATGCAGAGTCAGCAACCACTAGACCAGGCTGCCCAGAGCCACATCCAGCCTGGCCTTGAATGCCTCCAGGGATGGGGCATCCACAACCTCCTTGGGCAACCTGTTCCAGTGTGTCACCACCCTCTGGGTGAAAAACTTCCTCCTAATATCTAACCTAAACCTCCCCTGTCTCAGTTTAAAACCATTCCCCCTTGTCCTATCACTATCCACCCTAGTAAACAGTCAGTCTCCCTCCAGTTTATACACTCCTTTCAAATATTGGAAGGTCACAATAAGGTGTCCTCAGAGCCTTTTCCTTTCCAAGCTAAACAAGCCCAGCTCCCTCAACCTTTCCTCATAGGAGAGGTGCTCCAGCCCTCCGATCATCTTAGTGGTCTACTCTGGACCCGCTCCAAGAGCTCCACGTCCTTCCTGTACTGGGGGCCCCAGGCCTGGATGCAGTATTCCAGATGGGGCCTCATAAGAGCTGAGTAGAGGAGCACAATCACGTCCCTCTACCTGTTGGCCACTCCTCTTTTAATGCAGCCCAGAACATAGTTGGCCTTCTGGGCTACAAGCACACACTGCTAGCTCGTGTCCAGCTTCTTGTCTACCAGGACCTTCATAGGAGATGTGCTCCAGCCCTTGTATCATATTCATGGCCCTCTTCCAGACCTTCTCCAAAAGCTCCACATCCTTCCTGTGTTGGGTCCCAAACTTGGATGAAGTACTCCAGCTGGGGTCTCATGAGGGCAGAGCTGAGGGGGACAGTCACCTCCCTTGCCCTGCTGGCCACCCCTCTTCTGATGGAACCCAGGATACCATTGGCCTTCCAGCCTGCAAGTGCACACTGCTGGCTCATGTTCAGTTTTTCATCAGTCAGGACCCCTAAGTCCTTTTCAGCAGGGCTGTTCTCAAGGAATTCTTCTCCCGGTTTGTATACATATCTGGGATTATGTCAACTCAAATCAATCCTGAGCTTTCAGGGTGTGGTTCTTATGCTGATTCTTTTTGGCTGGAAAATCTTTGTCAAAATTGGCTGGCTATTTCTAAATAATCAGGAAACAAACATCCTTCCAAAGTTTTTAAAACAAGTATTTTCTATTTTTATTTATTTATTTTTTCCTACTTTGGAAGTACTAGCAGCAGCAACTTGAAATTTGGCAAGGAGGTAGCCTTTGAGTCAATATAACGCATTTTGTTATCCATGGGAAAATATGCCCCATTTAGGTTAGTTAGAAAGCTCTGAGGATCATTTTCTAGATCTTAAAAGCTGAAATATCTGAGGGTTCAGTAAAAACTCTCAGAGCACTCAGGGCTGTGCAACCATTAACACGCAGTCTTTAAGGAGTGAGTGAGTATGCTGGAGTTCCTTGCAATCCACTTCACGTATCAAAGGAATGGGGTATGTTCCATCCTAGGGCTACAGAGCTGAAAACCAAGACCCCTGTAATTGTGGATTTAGCTTGGGGAACAAGTAGTCGAGTTGGGATTGGGACAGTGTGTTAGGTATGACAGCAACTTAAAGAATCATAGAATCATTAAGGTTGGAAAAGTCCTCTAAGACCATCAAGCCCAACCACCAACCTATCCCCACCATGCCCACTGCCCATGTCCCTCAGTGCCACATCCACACGGCTCTTGAACACCTCCAGGGATGGTGACTCCACCATGTCCCTGGGCAGCCTGTGCCACTGCCTCACCGCTCTTCCTGAGAATAAATGTTTCCTAGCATCTAACCTGAATCCTGCTAGGTAATAAGATACAAGTTCATGGTATGTCACACACTGTCAGTTTACTGTCCTTGACAAATGAGGGGATGACACTGTCTAAACCAAAATGCACAACCAAAGAGTCAGAATCAGTTCAAAACAGAAGAGCATCTTCAGTTCACTAGAAAGTCCTCTAAAGAGAAAATGGGAACAATATTCTAGGTGTGTACATATGAATTCCCCATGGGTATGAGGAAAGTAACTCCACGTATTGATTTATTTAAGATGCTTGAGTATAAAATGTTATAATTACCATTAATTGTAGAAGGTGGACACTATCCATTAAACATAATGCAAACATGTTCCTGGGGCTTTTACTGGCCAACATCCACACTTTTAATGTGCACACACATGTAAAAAGAGGAATCCAGCCCAAGCTCTGCAGCTGTCTCTCTGCGGGGGTCCAGAGTTACCTGTTAAGGCAGTCTGGACAACTTGAACACAACTCTAGAGAGTACAGCAGAAAGATCCCAGTGATAGAGGTCACCAAAGCAGAGTTCATCTTAGAAGAGTTCTCATCACAAAGGGCTCAGTGCAAGAAGCACCCTTGGTGCCCAGCTTGCACCCTTCCTACAGGTGCGAGCTGATTTCATATCCCTGGTAGTGACTGCACACAGATGTGTGTATACAGAGGCCAGGAGGAGGATGGGCAAGAAGACTGCCTTGGCTTTCACAGAAACTATCTCTCAAGACCATTCCTCGCTCCAAGGAACAGATACCTCCAGAGGTGCCAGTCAGGATTTGAGATGTGTTTTGTTAGGCATAAAGTATGAATACTTTAAAAAGCTACTGCCTCATCACTGGGAAGCTCTCACAATATAGGAATTACTGTGCCCAGCTATGATTGGTACTCTGCATTAAAGATGGACTAATTATGAAATAAGGCATTTATTGTTCATTTTTCTACAGTCGCTTTCTTTAAGTGATGTATGTCCTAATCCTTAAGAGGTAAACTGTGCCACCGACGTGACATAAGGGTTTCCATTGGCAAGAAAAATGTTCCTGTACCTCAAGAACGTTGTGATGTTTACTTGTCCTCCTAATGCCTCTGACAAATTTTCAGGGACTGCAACACCTTGAGATTTCCTGCTTGGCTCCATTTCAGATTTGACAGTAGGCTTTAATCCATGAAGTGTTCTGAACTAACCTACTGATGCTCACACTGTGAGTCCAGGTGTCAAATAGAAATGCCCAGTGTAATTTCCAAAACGCTACGGTAGATTGGAAAGCCAGAGGAGCAAGGTGCCCTCCAGGGATGAAAAGCTCCACAGAGTCCTGGAAACCATACTCAGATCACACATTATGGGTGGTAATTCCCTAAGTGGACTACGTGCCTTACAGGAATCTTAAAGATGAAGAGGAAATGACTTGTGCTACCAGGAAAATATCCAGATACCTGCTAAAACCAAAAAAAGCCATGCTGCTTTGTGCATAAACTCATTGCAGTTTAATCACAGAATCACAGAATGGTTTGGGCTGGAAGGGACCTCAAAGCCCACCCACCCCAACCCCTGACATGGGCAGGGCTGCCCCCCACCAGCTCAGGCTGCCCAGGGCCCCATCCAACCTGGCCTTAAGCACCTCCAGGGATGGGGCACCACAGCTGCTCTGGAAAGTGGATTTGAGCCGTATTTTGGGACGCACTGTCCTGGTAAGGAGTGAAACATCCATGGCTGTGGGGAACTGAGCCGTCTGCAGGGCGCATCTCCCAGCAGCACCACCTGTAGCGACCGATCTGCCAGTGCAGGAATTCCCAGCCGCCTTTCCGCAGCATTGAGCAAAAGAGCACCAACACCCGCACTGCACGAGCAACCCAAAGAAGCACCGACGAAAAACACCACCGTTCTCGAGACGCAAACCGGACAGCGTGTATCCTCGCTCTCCCCCACACCTGTAGACGTCAGAAAGTCACTTTTTCCTACAGATTCCTCTCTGACGAGCAGAAAGTGCAAACCCACACGGGAAACGGACACATCCTAAGACGCCCACGTGGAATTTTTTCCCTTTTTTTCCCCCCGTTTCCCATCCAAGTGGATCCGAAGCCTCCGCAGACCCGACCTCGCACGAACGACCGCCCGATCCCCCGAGGTGCCCGCGGGCGATGGGGCGATCCCGGGCACTCAGGCGGGCGTTCCGCAGCCCCTGGCACCGTTCTCCGGCGCCGGACGAGCTCCGGGACCGCTCCCGGCGGGGATGTCCGGCCGGAGACAGACGCCGCTCCCTCTCGAACCCACCTGAGATACCGCCCCCGACCACCACCACGTCGTATGGCTCGGCCATAGTGCTGTCGCTCGCCCCGGCCGTCGCCTTCATCTCGCCCTTCCGCGGCGTAGGCTCGGGACCGGCTCCCTGCGGGCGGACAGAGCCACGCCGTCCCGCCCGCCCCGCCCGCCAATGGGCGCCGCCAGTGGGCGGGGCCTCGATAAGCCACGCCCCTCGCGCTGTTCGCCGCGCTGCCGGCCCGACGGGGCGGTCGGGTCCCGCGGTGGGCGCGGTGTGAGAGGGTCGCGGGTGACGCAGCGTCTGCTCTGTTGTCGCCGCGTTCATCACTGCTGACAGTGAGGATGGGGTACCTGCAGACGAGTGGAACCGCGGTGCAGCAGCAAAGCCTCAGCATTTGTTATAATCAAACAGCACTCGTGAGCCGGAGGACGAAGCGTTAACCTTCAGGTGTTCCCCACGATGATGCCCGCAATAACAGCCTAGTTGGCAAAATAGCGGTTCTGTTTGTACTTGTACTACTATGCTCTGGTGGTGAGGTTGTGGTGCGCTCTGCAGCTCGCCCACTCGTATTGCTGAAGTGTAAATGTCAGCTCCGGGCAGCTAAGTAGAAAAAATAGGCAGGCCGCCTGTGTATCGCCTTCCAGGTAAGCACAGAAGACCTTTAAAATTCACATAATCGTAGGAAATCCTAATGCCACTTTGTGATAAATATTGATATAAGTTCCGAGGGATGTCGGATTCAACAATCACCTCCACACCTGAGCAGGACCAAAGGAATGAATGGGAGTTTGATGCTACGCAGGCAGTGCCCACAGAAATGCTTTGGCTTTCCCACAGCTGAGACAATTAGGGCTTCTGGTTTGTTCTAGTTATGCCAAAGCAGGACAGCAGTGGCCAGAGGCAAAAATACGTATGAAACCACTAACCTCCATGAGGATCAAGAATAGGACACACAGAATAATAGTTCTCCCAAAGTAAAAACGGGTACTTGGAAAAGAATCTGCTATCTAAAAGTATACAGTATCTAAAGGGGGTTATAAGAAAGAAGGAGACAGACTCTTCAGCAGTGTCTGTTATGACAGGACAAGAGGAGATGGTTTCAAACTAAAATACAGGAGATTTAGACCAGACACAAGGAAGAAGTTTTTTTTTACAATACGGGTGTTGAGGCACTGGCACAGGTTGCCCAAAGAGGTGGTGGATGCCCCCATCTCTGTAGATGCTCAAGGTCAGGCTGGACAGAGCTCTGAGCAACCTGATGTAGCTGTAGGTGTCCCTGTCCATTGCAGGGGAATTGGACCAGATGACCCTTAAGAGTCCCTTCCAACTCAAACAATTCTGTGATTCTATTCTATAAAAAGGAGGGTGTGCAGGCCTAGTTCAATGAGGTGGAGGCACACAAGTTCCAGATATTAATGCAAAACTGACAGACAGCTCTCAAGGAGACCACCGACTGATACAGCAGCTTGCTGTCACTGAGACTGCTGCTGCTTCATGCCAGAGTAAAGTGAGCTCAGAGGGACAGCCCAGGATGGTGAGTGATAGGTATTTTGGAGCAGGACACGCAGCACACCAGCAGCTGTTTGTGCTCTCTGGGGGAAAACAACTCTCCTTCTGGGGAGTGGTATGGAGAACTGCTCTCACAGCTCTGCTGGCCCTGCTGAGTGGGTCACCGGGAGTTGTACAAACAAAAAGCGTCACCAAGTGTCACTTCCCTCAATATCCAGAAGCCAAGTTTGGTGGAGAGCAACAAAAACATCCTCTTCGCTGATGAGGAAACCCGTGTGCATCTAGATAACTGGATGATAGATGAGGTTGCCAAAAAAATCTCTGCTGCTGAATGCAGCTGCAGCTGGCTTGTTAAAGAGCGGCAGAGATTCACATGGCTTTACCTAGCGCAGCTCTAATGATGAGAAATGACATCAAAGTACAAAATACACACATTGTGTTTGCCAAGCAGGTAAAATTCGATTTGGAAAGGAGTTAATTGTTGTTCAGAACAGAGAGATTAATAATAAAGAAATGCTCACCGATAGCCCCCATTCCTTATGTATTACCAAATAAAAAGAGCCAGCAACTCTGGAGGGTGAGTGTAGGAAACTACTGTTGCTGAAATCGCATTCTAGCAATATGTCTGGCTGATTTATGTCTGCTTCAGTGAATAATTTTCAGTAATAATTTACTGAGCTTGGAGAACATGTATAATTGTTAATATGAAGGTATATAGTATCACAAGACTGACATAGATTTTCATATTTTCCAAGAAAATAAGTAAACAATTAAAAAAAGCCAACCCCCCACAGAAAGTTGTTGAGTAGTACAGTGGAACATCCTGAGCAAGACTTTCACTTGACCTCACAGATATGTCAGCAATGAAAAAGCAGCCATGTAAGAATGAGCCAAGATGCACCAATTTCTTACTCAAACAACAGGAAAAAAAAAGTATCCAAAAATAAATGTTAATTAAGTTCTTTGTTGTACTAAATGTGTTTTGCCTATCAGTTGTTGGTGTGAGCAAGTGAAATGTCTCAGGTTCTGTTATCAGTAGCCATGGTCACGTGTTACTTTTCTATCTCATTATTACCTGAAATGATGAGTAAAAACAGCCGTAATCATTTGGGAAGGCAGGGATATTTTGTATTTCCTCCTGTTGTCACTGTTACCATATTTTGCCAATGTGTTTGAGTATTGGAACACAGACTTTGGCAAAAAAAAAAAAAAAAAAATGCTGGCATTAAAATAAATTACTTTCGTCAAAATAAAAAAATAAAATAAAAAAACATTCTCTGTTGTTGATTTATGTGCCCAGTATAATTTGTTAGTTCTTTGTTTTTTTAAGAGTGTCTTTCAACAGATAAATACAAAGAAACTTAGTGCTATAAGGCAAAAATGCATTATGCCTAGAAGACTGATTGTCATTAAGATCAGAATTGCCTCCACTTAGCTACCTCTAAAGCCAAGTATTTCCTGTATCTTAGCAATGGCAACAGAGACAGCTGAAGTATCCTAGATCTTGCCATTTTCAGTGTTACGACCAGCTTAAATATTTACCATTAGTTCATGATCTGTGTTGATTATCAGTATACTTTGCAGGCACAAAAATGAGCTCTCAAGAGAATATCAGAGCATTTTGCAAAGCCTGATTCACCTAAATCTACATGCCAACATCTACTCATTCTGGCAATTACATGGCTAATACTCTACATCAAGTTGGAACATGAAAAACTGCAAAAAATAACCCAAATGCTTCCAGACATCAGACTTCATAGTTCTGATATGAGCACATTAATTGGACAACAATGTGCACAATATGCGGCAACTTCAAGCCTCAACTGTAAGTGATACAGTATGTTTTACAGACAGTTTTCCATTTTGGAACAGTATCTCAGACAGTATTACAATAGATTGTAGATCTTCAGTTAATTTACAATACTAATGATATTTACAGAGTCCTGTGTAATTTTTTTCCCCATAAATTTTATCACTAATAAAAATGACAAATGGTAAAATAGTGCATGTAAATACACTGTGCTGTGTACTAAGAGTAGAAAAGAAAAGGAAATGCTGTTCTACAAAATCCAATAAACAACATCCAAACAAACAATCCCTGATCAAAGACCCTCCAAGGGATTTATGAGGGTGGAAATAGGGAAAACATGTTCCCAAGTAGAAAGGAAGAGGCAGTTCTGCCTCCTCCTCCTCAAAGCTGGTCCCACTGGGACCCAGGGCTTGACCAGCTTAATTTTGTATGCATTGAAGGATGGAGACTCCAGAACCCCTCTGGGCACCTGCTCCAAGGTTGGATCACCCCCGCAGTGGAACTATTTCTCCTCATACTGAGTTGGAATTTCTCACATTTTCAAGAGATGTTAGCTACACCTGTACCATCACAGTGCACCCTGGGTGTTTTGTGCATCTTCCAGCTTGGCTATTTTGGAAAAGATGTCTCTTGCACTCTTCTGTTGGAGGTATTTTGGGAACTATTAAAAACATTACACTAGATAGTGGGTCTTGAACTTCCACCTTCATATTCCCGTGTCCTCTTTGAGTATCCTGGATTTGTCATTTCTTTGGCTCTATCTGGTTCTTTGGATACATAGGTATTTCAGTCAACTGGAATGGTCTTAAGAGGGGAGTGGTAAAGAGCTTATGCGAGAGTTTGGTAAAAACTGGGAAGAATCAAGATGTGAACACTACTGTAGAGCATTAATGGACATTTTTATTGACTGAGTTGTATACTCTTAGCTCTTAAAGTCCACTTTCTTACTTAGGCATGTATTCAAAACTATCAGGAAATAATCACCATTCCCGTATGGTAAAATAGTCTTAACTGCGATGAAAAAGGCATTTGCACACAGACATGGCTGGGACATGTTTATTCATCATTATTCATCTTTATTGGCATGTTTTCAACAATTATAGGGGCTCGAAGCTTCCTGGATATCTCTATTTCAAGCCCTGCACTAAGCTTTAATCAATGAATAAGCATCTTGAAGCAATTTATCATGACTCGTGGTTATTAACATTTGATTAGATTTTTTTTTTATCTTATCACTATAACCTTCTGAAGAATAATGCAGGCAATTATTGCAGGCAATAAAAGTTGAGCACTTAACCCTCTCCTTGACTCGCGCTTCTTACCCTCTCTGTTCCCAGGTGCTGCCTATCCCAAGTGCGAGGCAGTGGCAGTGAGATGCAGCACATGGGGATGTTGGAAGAGAGGGGCTTCAAGCTGGTCCCCAGCATTGGCAGAGTTTTTGCTCTTCAGGAATGGACCTGTACTCAACTTAAATCATTTCCTTTCCATCTCCTGCTCTGTTCCAGAGACATTGGTCCCATCTGCTGTGCTGGATGCAGAATGAATCACTCATGTCTGTGCTGCATTTGAGAAGCTGGAAAACTTGGGTAGGGATGGGAAGAACAGGCGACTGGATGTCAGGAATTTTCTCAAAGCCATGATCAAAAGGTCAACTTTAACGTCCACAAGGAAACCTATTCAAATATATTTAAAACATTTATCCAAATTTCAAAGTGCAGCTCTGTACCAGAGAGGACAGAATAACAATGCTGGCTGAGGCTTATGCACTAAGAGAAAAGTCATCAGACACACACAGTGAATTTCGCTGTTGCCCAAAGTAAACTCTTACATACTGGCTGGATAAAGTCTCCACCAAAAGATATTTTGCCTCAAAACTGTGGACTAGAATTAGAGATTTTAGGTAGTTTTAACCACCAAACAGTTACGTATATGTTTTCTTTCAGTGATAGTATGCTATCAGTAATTTCATTCTGTAATATATTTCCAACACCATATTTCATTTTATAATACAACATACCTAGACACATGGGGCACCAACATTCATAAGATAATCTGGACAGGAAAATGAATTACTTTATCAAAAAAGCTAAAAGTGGCCTTACTGAGTCGTTGTCCAGTCTGACTGAGATTGTTACTGATTTTTAACAGCACCAAATTCTTCCCTTTGTGCAAGTTTTAAAACTGTCAAATATTGTTAACTGATACAGACCTTGAAAATTCAAGCAACATGTTATAAGCACTGGATAGGTTGCATCGTTGGGTGACACGTAGCCAAAATCTCCATATATCAGAAGAACTCCAATATTTCCAAGCAGCTGTCTCACAAAGAAGTGGTTCTTCTACATGGCTGTAGGCAGAGTGAGGATACAGTACTTGGGAAGAAGTACATGATGTGTGATAAGCTCATTTTTCATTCCCAGGACTGAGTCTTCTCCTATTACAGCTTCTCTGAAAGAAAACAACTATTTTTTTTAGGCATCTTTAGAATTTAATGACTAGTTACATTCCACTACAGTGGCACATACAGATTTCAGAAAAACTCTCGATAAACATCTTGTGGGGGCTGTACTAGCAGATCACCAAACATTATTGATGCCTTTAAAAATTTGCAAATCCCACATATACTTTATTTTTAACACAAGGCAGGAGAGAAGTATAGTTTCAGAGAGCTGACTCATGCTAACCGTAAACATGGAAGCAATTCAAGTTAAAGCTAGTAGGTATGATTCCAAAAAATAATGCTGATAACTCCTTTTTAATCTGTTTAACTCACTAGCCTTCGTCTTTAATTATGTATCTTAGTTCAGTCAAGACGGACATGAAGTCTTCCCCTTTCCCTCCAATTTATTTTTATAACTCATTTGTCTATAAAGAGATTTAATAACTCTGAGACAAAATGCATTTGTTGACTGTAGTTATAAGAATTTCATGTATGTGTGTGTCTTTGTTTGCTTTCAAAACAAAAGAAGGTCTCTGAAATGATTTCAACAAGCTGAAGTTAATAAGTCCTCTAGGATACTTAGTGTTACTTTTGGGGTCCAGACACTGCTCAGACTGCTGGAGCAACTTCTGTCCACCTTTGCAGGGGAGGAGCTGTCTGTGTAGCATCTGCGATGCCTTTATTGCATAGCAGAAGGAACAAAATGGAGGCAAAGTGGCAATGCCACTTGTTCAGAGAATGCTTGGTCATGTTGGAAAGGAGCTGTCCAATCAGCTGGCCATTACGGATACCTGCAAGGTTTTTGACCAAAATTCATGCAAAGATCCCAAATAGGAGTGGAGCAGTTATGGTGGTGCAGCTTTGTCTCTGGAAACAGGCGGAGATGCAGCTTCCCTCCCTGACTCAGTTCCTCACCAGGCATGGGCTGAACATTTAACCTGTACATTTTAGGTGGACCAGACTCAAGTTTCCAAGGATGTATTAAACAGACTTCCATTCCATTCTTAGTTTTGCAGATCCTGCTGAATTGCCTGGAGTTGCTTTTCAGATACCACGTGCATGCTTTCTGACCTTTGGAGGGGAGAGTGCTGGCATTACCCAATGCATGCACCAGCTAGTAGATATGGCTATGTGTGAAAAGCTGAACTTTGCTCACGTTCGTTAGGGTACATGAAGCAAACTTACACTGTGCAGAGTCACAGGTGGTATTAAGTTTTTTTGTGTGCCCTTCACCACCACCACACTATCAGATTGTTCTTATACATCAGTTTTACAATGCACTTTTGCTGATACTAAGAAAATGTTCCTCTAATTATCAGCTCCATAGAAAAGTGGTTTGTACACAGCTCATGGATTGCTGGTATAATTCAAGATAAGATGAAAGGTTGCATAAGATGTAACAACAATCTGTGACAGTCCATTTGAAGTGGAATTGGTTAGAGATCACAAAGCCTGGCTGCAGTTTGAGCAGGATGTTAGCAGCAGAACAGCCATTACAGGGATATAGGGAGATCAGTGGAAATCATTAGTGGGGACAGTTAAAAACAGAGAAGTACAATAAAATCTGAACTGAGAGTAAGGAAAAGCCTGGTGGAAACACCAGACTGAATAACGAGTCCAGTTACAGCCACTGAACTCCAGCCTTCGAGACAACAACAAAACACATCAAAAACTTTTGCTAAAGTAGGTCAGAGAAATTGGTCATGTCCTCACACTCCCTAGCAGATAAAATGGAGGTGGAAACAGATAGAAGGCATCCAAAAAGAAATAAAGGCTGTTCTCTGCAAATCCTGTATGGGAACTAGTCAGCTGAAGCTGTGTGGATGGCTTTGTGTCCCTTCTAGATTAGTGAGTGATTCACTGAACACATAAATTCCCGGTACCTCTCACAAGAAACAAACTCATTGCAGGGATTTGGGGGATCATATCCCTTTCTCCTGGGTCTGTATATTGATCTCAGGCACGGTTTAGCTGGACCCATCTCTAAGCAGTGCCAGGTAGAAATCCAACACACTGACACGTTTCCCCATGTCTGTCAGGCAGGTGAACTGAGATGGACAAAAGGGCTCATATCAGCTTTTTCAACAAGTTTTTGACTGGAGGTTATCCTGTAGATTCATCACTCTTTCTAGTGTGATCTGAGGAATCACATTTTTTTTAATGAATAAATAATGTCTGTTTTCCTGCTTGCAAACCAAAACAGAGAATCCCAGACCCTAAAACAGTGTTATCCATCCAAACAGTAATTCGGGGTGTTAAAATAGACACTGGGAATAACATCATACCCATTTGTAAGGCTGACTTAGAAAAAAACATGTCTTTTGTGCCTGGCAAAATTACTCTGTCTTCATTTTAGCTGGGATGGAGTTAACTTTCTTCCTAGAAATTTAGGTAATAAATTATTAGGCTAAAGGATAAAATTAGCAGATTTTGTAACTGACAGTTGTGAAAAAAATGGGTTGAATTCCTAAGAATTTCTAGTAATTGTTATTGTCCTCTGGTGTAAATATTTGATCTCAGCAGTACTTATGATGGTCACTATCACTTATCTGGTGATATCAAAATGTGCTCTAGAATATTATCAATTACTTTGCACTATGCCAGTTAGTAAACAATTAATCCTATTGACTGCTTAAGAGAAAAGGTGTCTCAGATAAGGCTGCAGATTGGAGGGGAAAAAAAAGGTAGAAAAAAACAACCTGAAATGAATCTCTGATCAAGGTAATCCTGGCAACATTCTTCCGGTCTAAGAACAAAAACCTGGCTGTATCCTATGCTGATACCCACTGACACCATCACTTATGTAGTTTCTCAGAGTAGTAGCCCCTGCCAGCTTCAAAAAAGATCATCCCAGAAGGTGAATGGAAATGGCTGGCTGCATAAACCTTTGTGATTAATAAACAGGTATGCAGCCGTGCTGATGCCCTGCAGCATTCAATTATACACAGCAAGCAGGATGAGTCTTCAGGGCCTCAGAGGGCTGCAAAGGATACAGGCAGCAGAGCAATCAAAGTTGAATTTGTAGCATCAAGGTGACAGAGAGGGAGGACGAGAGAACTGCTCTCTAATAGGAGCTGCTTGCCTCTGGAGTGTTGATTTACTTCGGGCCAAATGCCATGTGAAATGTATGTACAGCAAGCAGAAGCAGGAGGCAGCTTTATCTATGTGTTGCTGCTGTCCTTAGCACAGGAGTGTAGCACAGTGTCCATGTACCAGGGCATGTGTCCGGTCTGGGCAGTGAAGACTTCACTGTCTCAGAATCACAGAATGGTTTGGGTTGGAAGGGACCTCAAAGCCCACCCAGCCCAACCCCTGCCATGGGCAGGGCTGCCCCCCACCAGCTCAGGCTGCCCAGGGCCCCATCCAACCTGGCCTTGAGCGCCTCCAGGGATGGGGCATCACAGCTTCTCTGGGCAGCTGTGCCAGCGCCTCACTGCCCCCTGGGGAAAGATTTCCTTCTTAACATCTGACCTAAATCTCCCCTCTTTTAGTTTAAAGCCATTCCCCCTTGTCCTGTCACTATCAGACCATGTAAAAACTCAGTCTCCCTGCTGCTTCTAAGCTCCTTTTGAGGGCTGGAAGGCCACAGTGAGGTCTTCCCAGATCCTTCTGTTCTCCAGGCTGAACAAGACCATCTCACTCAACTTGTCTTCGTAGGAGAGGTACCCAGGCCTTTGATCATCTTCATGGCCTTCCTCTCAACCCATTCCAACAGCTCCACATCTTTCTTGTGCTGCGAGTCTCAGTCCTGGACACAGTACTCCAGATGGGGCCTCACAAGGGCAGAGCACAGGGGGACAGTCACTTTCCCACTTTATTGCATAGCACTGGACAACATATATACAAAAAATCTATGTTTTACTCCATAGATATCACAGGTTATAACAGATGAAAACCTATTTTTTTTTTTTCTGAGGAAAACAACGTAGAAAGGCTAGCACAGTCCTGATAGAAGAATATTTAATAAATGGGATTATTTCCAATCAGATTAGTCACTAAGGGATCTAACTGTGATCAGCACACCTTAGACAAAGAGCCTGAGGAGATCCAGGTATGAACTAGAAAAGCGTTCCTTGTGCAGTGCAAACAAGCCCTGGTCTTTCATGGAGTTGTGGTTCAAACAGGCACAGAAAAAAAATGCAGCAAAATCTACTGGGAGTGGCTCACACTAATGCCAGTATTGTAGCCCATAAATACACAGGAGTTCCACACCCCAAGATTTATTGTGGTTTTGCTTGCTTTGTGTCTTTCTTGAATGAATCTCCTGTCAGCAGCTGTTCCATCATTACATGAATCTTTTCTCAGGAAAAGGTTTGCAACTGGGTGTCAGCTCCTTATAAATATGTTTGAAAGCCAGACCAATTGCAGAGGAGGTAAAATTCTCCTTTCAAGAGACTCTGATTTACTGCTGTGTAACTTGCAGTGCCTGCAGATAAAATGTTCCGTAGGTCAAAAGTTCAGGTAGATATAAAAGTTCACGTGTGATGATTCTGCAGTTCAAAAAGTGCATTTTCACACTAAGAGGAAACACGCCAAGCTGTTTATTGCTGTAGGATCGTTTTAATCTCTCTGTTGTGTTCAAGATAGAGAAATTGAAAAGTGTCAGAAGGCAAAATCCAGAGGGCTCTACATAAGATGTATGCTGACTAATGCGTTGAGAAAATTATATGCAAAAGTACTCTTCACACCGAAGTGTGGCTCCAGGGTGGGCACCCCAGATTACTACAGGCTGATGAGGCTGCAGAAAGTGTTCAGAGGGCCCTAGGCCTCTCCTCTGCTGAGATGCACTTTTCCTGTGGCCCAAGAGCACAAGGTGCCTATGAGACTGCACTGCGATGACCCCGCATTGCCAGTCCTGAGGAGGGATGCAAAGGACACCTGAAGCCTGGTCGTACAGGGTGGGGGTTGGTAGGGCCCCCAGCACAAGTAGGGTATGTTGGAGCAGGTCCTGAGGAGGGTCATGAAGATACTCATAGGGCTGGAACACCTCTCCTATGGAGACAGGCTGAGGGATTGGGCTTCTTCAGCCTGGAGAATAGAGGTTTCCTCAGAGCATTCATTACAACTGTCCAATATTTAAAGGGGGATTATTTACAGGAGGGAAATCAACTGTTTACATGGGCAGATAGTGATAGGATGAGGGGAAATGGCTTTAAACTAAAGGAGGGGAGACTTGGGCTAGATACTAGGGAAATTCTTTCCCTATAGGGCACAGCTGCCCAGAGAAGCTGTGATGCCCCATCCCTGGAGGTGCTCAAGGCCAGGTTGGATGGAGCCCTGGGCAGCCTGAGCTGGTAGAGGGCAGCCCTGCCCATGGCAGGGGTTGGGGTGGCGTGGGCTTTGAGGTCCCTCCAACCCAAACCATTCTGTGGTTCTGTGATTCTATTCTGCTATTCTATGAAAAATTTCTAGATGCCAAAGTTTTGGTTATCCTGCTGGCTGTAGCCAGCAGTCAGTACAAATGTAGAGCTGACATAAAGGTTGTCTGAAAAGCAATGGCTGCCTAGGCAGAGCAGCCTCAGCATGATGCTCTGGGACCTTGCAGTGGCCAAGCACTAGAGAGCAGGTATGGATTTGTTAGTGGTCTCTCTGTCATTCTTGGCCGGCTGCACAAGGACAAGCCACACCAAACAGCTCCTGAGTCCAGGAGCCACTCCCATGTGTAAAGACAAGCGTGATTTCCTCCTCCCTGGCCATTGCCTGCCCATGCAACCTCCCCACTTCCCCCATTGCACAGGGGCTGAGCAGCTGGCTCTCAGGAAAACCTCTACAGACCTGGATCCATTCAGCCATCAGGTTGGTGTGGGGATTGTCATTCAACTGACTGCTTCTCTGGCACTTTGCAATGGCCTTGTCTCACATCTCCAGCTAGCATGGCTTTTCTAAAGCGCCTGAATTGACTAAAGAGTTTCAACAAACCCATATGTGAAAAGGCATTACTGCTTAATTTCTAGGACAACCATAAACAACAGCCTCCTTTATTGTCTGGTCAAATAAGAGAGAGTGACTGCATACAACCCATCTCACCCAATTTCGCCTGTCTACCAAGAAGACATACTGTTTGTCTATCTTTCACAGAGAGAAGAGTATATTTTTGTATATTGTGTTTTCCTGCTTGCTATAATTTTCCTTCCTGCTATTGTCCCCAACAAAGATTGGCTGCCGTTATTGTGCTTCCTCTGGGCAATTCCTCATTGATGTTTGTCTAAATAAATCAGGTAGGACTGGTTTTTAGTTTGAAATATGTGGATGGCTCAGGTAGCTCTCCAACTTTCATGCTTCTAGCTTTACCTGCATTTTGATAGTTGCCAGCTGTCAGCCTGTCAAACTGCCAGACAAGATTATACCCAGTAAACACTTGGCAGTGATGACTGCAGCCAAAATCTCATTCTCATTCCTGGATTCCCGTGGCAAATGCATTAAAAAAAAAGTTATTCACGTGTGCCTTTGTGCACACAAAGCCTCTGGGTTCAAAGACACATTAAAAGGAATATAGGATATATAATGCTCAGGACTTCCACAAATGAAAATGCTGATTCAGAGAAGGAAAAGACAATAATAAATAAACCAGTGCATTAACAAACAGAATTTTAGGTAGTTAATGGTTTTTCTGCCTATCTAGCAGAACTCTGTTCAGGCAGGTATTTTTAAGCGCCTACTAAAAAAAAAAAAAAAGATAAGGAGGAGGAAAGGAGCAAAGATGCTTTTCTCCTGTCTAGTCTTACAGCTGTCATGGCATGAAGGTAGAAAACATCAAAATCCTGGTGTAGCTGTTAAAATCTGGATTAACTGATAATTTCATTTTTAAAAAGTTATTATTTCTGAATTTTTGTTAGGAGATGTGAATCCTTTCGTAGAGCAATTAATGCAGCATTTAGTTGAACCTTTCTCTCATTTCCATGAATAGAAGCTATGTTCCCACAATACATACTATTGTAAAAGTAGGCAAGCAAGAAAAGTGTACTTTTCCTCACCCTTCCTGTTTTCTGTAGCAAACAGAATGTCTTGGGCATTGCACAGGCAGGACTAATGTATAATAATCAAACTGATGATTCGAAGCTGTGATTTAAATAATGCACTTCCATAAGGTGGCACTTTTCCTTGCATAATTCATCATGCACAGCGTATGGCATAGGCTTTTATTTACCATCAGAAGAACGATCCCAAATTGGAGGCAACCAATGGCTTTCCACAAAGCCAGACATCATGGTAATGTCAGCCTTTGAGGTTTATAAACACAATAGTTTTCCCCAATTATTTTTCCATTTCCATGCATCTTTGGACATGATTCATCTGCTTAAGTTGGGACATAAAATACTGAGATATTAAACAAAGATGGCTCATCTCACAGGCATCTGCAGCCATGTTTAATTCCAGAGGCTTAGCATCACCAAGCAATGAGTTTGGTCTGTCTGCAAGCTGGGGAGGAGGAGAACAGAGAACTTACCTTTCATGGAAAGTCTGCATCAACTCACACCTCTTCTCCGCTGATGCTCTGGAAGGATTGTTGGAAGAATTGGTGAAGCGCAGCAACCTGTGAATGTGATGTTCTCCTTGCCTCAGTGCTCCAGACCCCATGACAGTTTGTTAACTGAGAGGAAGGACCTCTGTGGCTTTGCAGTCATTCTCCAGCAACCACTGAAGGTGAAGCTCAAGACAAGGAAAGGTTTTTGCTGTGGAGGTATCTCTGTTGTGCCCAGCACAAAAGCTATTGATGAGTGAAGCCTGATGACCAGAGATGTGGGCAAGTGGCAGAATGGATCCACACGGGCATCAGGTGCTCCCAAATATTTGGGTACATGAAGCTTCTTTCCCACAGTTTCCAGGACTGTAGACTGCACCTGTCCAAACACCATCAGACAGATATTGTGAAGTCATGGAATGGTCTTATAACTTCTCACAGTTAGAAAAAATAAAATTAAATTAAAAAAAGAAAAAGAAAAAGGAAAAGAAATAGTAGGGAAGGGGAAGGGAGGGGTGGGGTGGGAATAACAGCAATTCCATTGTTTCTTCTGCATTACTGGCTTTAGAAGTTTAATTACGAAGTCTGGAAACCACATTTTGGTGGAGTCACAAGAATTGGCAGTACTTGTTCTTCCTCTCAGACATACACCCCTCTGGAGAATCCAGCAATTGTAGTAACTTTGAGAAAACACCCCAGATTTCTGGCATGCCTCTTAGAAGAGAAATCCTGAGCTTTCATGGGTTGCTTTCTTTATTCCTGTTTCTCTACAGTCAATCCCGAGGCAGCTAGTACAAAAATACAGCGTTTCCAGTAATGCAATTATGATTTCTGCCCAAGCATAATCATTTATATAAAAATGGCACCCTCAGGAGTAAGCTTCTGGAAACAAGATGTTTCGTGACAATTAAAAATACAGATCTCCTTTCACATTAATCTGCAGCACTTATACTCAAGTGTAATAAATGCTTTCCTTCTTTCTTTCCAAACCACGTCACAGTATGAATGACATATAAAATATTTATACAATATTTGCAAATACATTATTCAAGATCCATTTGCTGTGTTGTGTTGGTATTATAAGATAGGTACTATAAAACAGGTGTTGCTTTCCAGACAGGAACAGACACAGCTGGGAAAGCAAACAGCAAGCTATCTCCCAGGGACAGCAGCAAGAGCAGGCCCCCAGGCCATCTGGACACTGACTGTTCTCATTTACCTCCTTGTGGCTTATCTGCCCCTTGCATAGCCGGGATGGGCAGATCCTGCCAGAGCCTCTCTTGTCATGTACCATGCTTCTTCCCCTGGGCACTGCTGTGGTGGTGGAGGCCAAGACAGGATGTGGTCCTGTGGGAATACAAAGCCGTGGGGCTGGGGTAGAGGATAATGCTGGCTTTCCATACCCATGGAAGGGCTGGTTGCAGAGTGTTGGTCCTACGATGGCAAGGAGGTCATGTTCTAAAACCTCAAGAGCCCTGAGGAGGAAGCTACCACAGCCTCTTGGCTCCCTACCTCAGAGTGCTCCAGTGCTTAGGGTATGGGCTGGTGACACATACTTAGGAGAACTGCTGCTTGGAAAAGTGAGCGAGAGATGGAACTACAACTTCGTTTCCATTTAAATTCAACCAATGCTGAGATTCACACAAGTGGAACAAGTTTTCTGAGGTTTCAGATCTCACCAGCAGCAGAGCATGTTGCTGATCTTTCACAAAAGTTAATGATTAAAATAATGATGTTCATCTCCTTGGCTTAAGTGGCATGCAACTAAGAGATTTTGAAAATCTGGGAATGAGCAGGTATGTGACAGACTATGTAGTCTTTCCTGGGGGAATTTACAATTTCAGTTATATCTGGAAAGAGAAATAAAGGAGTATGTGCTTGTATGATAGCCACTATCTCACGTGAGACACTGGTGACTTATATGTAGACATTCAAAAATAAAACCACAAGCTGGTTCAGCTTAACCTACAGAAATAATATCAGGGGCTATAGATGCTCCCTGTAACAAATTTTGAATAGTGGATGACAAATACCTCACAAGCTAAGAAAAGTAACATTCCTGTTCCCAGAATATGAATAAAAATTGTAGTGGTAGACCCTAGCTACTAATTAACAGCTAGGAAGCAATCTAAGCCAAACCAGTGATAATAGTTACCCAGAATCATGGTCTGTCACTCTCCATCTCTTTTGCTCCTTGTCCTGGTCCTTGACCTATTAGTCTCCGTTCTGTTGCTTGCATTTTGTTGGTGAATAGCCATGCTCCATCTTGATGGTCCCTTCCAACCCAAGCCATTTGATGATTCAGTGAGTTGATGATTCCATAACTTCTCTGATATGGAAAGGCTGAAAGAGCTGAAACTGCTCAGCCTGGAGAAGCTGAAGGAATCTTGTCAGTTAGTACAATTATCTGAAACAATGATGTTGAAAAGGTGGAGTCAGTGGTGCCCACTGCTGTGTCAAGAGGTAGTGGGCACAAACTGAAACACAGGAGGCTCTATGGGAAAATAAGGAAACACTTTTTTGTGTGAGTGACTAACCAATGAAATAGATTGTGGTGTTTCCCTCCTTGAAGTTCTTCACAAGTGACCTGGATATGTTCCTAGACTACTTGCTCCAGGTATTCTTGCTTGAGCAGAGGTTAGATCAGATGGTCTCCGGAGGTCCCTTCCAGCCTCAAATACTTTGTGGTTCTGTGGGAGAATTCTGTCTGAGAAACAAAATTGAAAAGCAACGTTAAACCATTTTCTCAGCCTTGGTGAGAAAGTGCTTGCTTCTCTGGCCCTCCCTTTCTGCTGTATTGGAGCTTCCTTCCAGTTTATGTTGCCTGTCTGTCATATGTAATGGACTTCAACAGAGAAAAAGGGGTTGTTACACCTCAGTAACCTCTTCTTCCATCCTGGACACTTGATCTCAGAGATCATGTGCAACACACTCACCGTGACTCCTCTGGCACCAGTGCTTTTTGGCCTTTCTCTCCTTCCTTCTTACCCTCACTTTTTGTCAGGTGCTTTGTTTGGTTGATACTTTTTGTTAGTGTGTGTGTTCACAGACTGGAAGAAGGACAGATTATGGTGCTCCTGCCTCTGCTGAGCAGACTCCTTAAAGTGACCTTAGGGATGGATTATTTGAGAAAACACAGGACAAGGATGGCTCTGTCCCACGTGGGACAGCAGTCTGTGAGATGCTCTGTGTACTCTGCCTCTGTACCATGTAGGAAAGCAGTCAAGTTGGGTTTTGGGGAACTGCATCCCACAGTATTCAGCTGTTGAGTGGACTGCTGTTGGGTCCCATGCCACACCTGACCAACTGGCTGGAAAAGTTAAGGCATTTGCTTTCCCAATGGGTCACTTCTTAGCTGTGAAAGACATGCTCCAATGTAGGAGCACATGGCCCCTTGGCTGATGGATAAAGAGCAGGACTGTATAATGAGGCTCTTAAAAATCCTACCACTCTCTCTGATGCTGGAATACACTTTACTACCTGACATTTTTAAGTGTT
Organism: Gallus gallus; assembly: GCF_016699485.2. NCBI lineage: Eukaryota > Metazoa > Chordata > Aves > Galliformes > Phasianidae > Gallus > Gallus gallus. Next base: position 111,425,748 of record NC_052532.1, read on the forward strand.
CAGGAGACAAAGTGTAACTCTCTGAAAGCTTCAGAAATCATTCTGTAAGGGTGACAGCATCTTCCTTCAGAGCTGGCTGCCTGCCTGAAAGGCAAAACTCCAGGGTTGTACCAGATCTTCAACAACACTGATGATCTTTAAACTCAAATTAAGATTTCAGACATTAATGGACATAAGGGTTTGTGGGTGGCTTTTTTTTTTCTTTATATAATGCGTACTGTTAGATACTCAAACTCCTTTCCCAAGTGAGCTCCTGCACAGAATAACAATTGAATAAACTGTAATGAAAGACAAAATGCCATCGCCTCTTTCAAAAGATATGACAATTTCTGATACTACAAAGACTACTACTAAGTTTTTATAACTTATAAAAATTTAGTGATATTTTTTTCTCTTCAGCAGTCTCTGTAAACTTGTGATTCTGAGGAACCTCCTGGAAAGCCTCCTTAGAGATGGCAAAAGCCACACAGATGGTATTCCTTAGTCCTGCATCCCAACCAGAGTGTGGCCAGCGATACCCTGAATCCGAACATTCTCTCAAGTACTGGGCCTGAACAGCCTCCAGTATCATTGACTCAGCTCCAATCAATCTTAATCGAATATTTAATTCCCACAGATATATATATATATTTTAAAACAGCTTCTTCTCTACTGGACATTATTTTACCATTTTAGAATGCTCTAAGAACACTGCAGCATATTTAATACTGATAGAGCATGTCTGGAGATACTTTAGGCTGATACCATTAGATCTACATCCTCCCACTGATACTCCAGTGCTATGTATGACACCGTTAACTGTGCTAATCTTGGTCAGAGGTGCTCATCAGGGGAAATGCATGGATTCAGGCACGCATGGGAACAGACATGGTCAAGTTCCAGCTCCTGCAGAGCTGAGTAGCCCAGTGCACTATGTAAGAATTGAGTGGAGGGAAGCGATGGAATGCAGAGGGGTCTGGAGAAAGGGTCACAGTCAGGCACTGGGAGTTGGTTGGTCACTTCTTCCTGTTTAGCTTTCAGGGCTTCCAGAGGTTAGTGGCTCCCTCGGGGAGGGAATAGAGAAATTTTTCCCACAGATTTCTGTATTCAGTATGTGCTATTATCTTTTATGTGGTCTAACCTCATGTTTTAAGGTTTTTGGTAATGTTTGTTTTGTGTGAAGAGTTCTACTTGGGGTTATAAGGTGTAAGAATTAAAAATGGGCATTTTTCTAGTATATACTTCAAAGTGACTTCATTGCACAGTGGCCAGCTAGCTATACTAGGCTATACTAAGTCAAGGTACTGTTGATTGAAAAAAATGCTGAGTCCTGTGATACTGTTAACTTCAGCACTGAGCATGAAAACTGGGCTGAGCTGCCCTGTGAGCTTGGGGAGATGCATCTGCTGAAGGTCAAGGTGCATCCAGGTGTCTGCATTGAGTCCCCACACTTTTAATCTTCAGGATGTCTTTGAGGTTACTGAATGGCTTGTGAGAGCCAAACATGAAGAAAAGGGCAGGGAGGGACATGCCCAGGATGACCTGGATTAGAAGTAAGGTAATGGCCTTAAGTTGCACCAGGGGAGGTTCAGATTGGATGTTAGGAACAATTTCTTCTCAGAAGGAGTGGTGAGGCAGTGGCACAGGCTGCCCAGGGAGGTGGTGGAGTCACCGTCCCTGGAGGTGTTCCAGAGCCGTGTGGATGTGGCACATGTGACATGGGCAGTGGGCATGAAGGAGTTGCATTGGTGGTTGGACTTAATGGTTTTAGAGGTCTTTTCCAATCTTAATGATTCTATGAGTCTGTGATTCTCAGTTGTCCTCGTCAATAAGTGACAACTGTGTAGCAATGCTCTAATTAATGCAGGTTCTTATGTACGCTCTCTCCTCCTCAGCTCTTCTGTTCTGTGCCTACACTTGGACCATTCCCTGTCCATGCTGCCAGAACTACATTCAGAGATGACTTGCTTGGTAGGCTATACAAAAAGTTAACTGATCACTTTAATGAAGAATGCCTGAAGTACCACATGCTTTGTGCTAACTGTTGCTAATGAATTGCTGAACTAAAAATGTTTGAACTCCATGAATTGAATCAGTGTTCACTAGTAATCCTTCAGTGGACATCGCCAATAATTTCAAGCTTAATTAGGCATGAAATTACATTCCTAACCCTTATTTCACATGCATTACTTGGATTACCAAAAAAGGGGAGTAAAGGTAAAACAACAACAACAAACCAAAAAAACAATCTAAATGTCTGACTGACTTTGTTCACAGCCCAAATGTCTACACTGTAACCGAATGCAGCAATCAATAAAATATTCTGCTTGTGATAATAGCTTTCTCTTTGGTATATCTTACCTAAATCTACCTGACAGGATGGTCTGGAAGGAGAAGCCAATATATGCTGTAAAAAGCACCCAACTTCCTTCAACCAGCAGCAGACTGCATCTGGTGAGTATGTGGTTGCAAACAGAGGAAAAATAAACTAAGTAAAGGGAAAACAGGGTCTGACAGAATTGGTAATTGAGTCAGTTTCTTTGCTAAAGTAAGAGGGAACAGGGAGAGAGATTTTATCTGTGTTAGGAGAAGACCTGCTAGGCTTTTAAAAAAAGATCAGCTAGTGTCTATCCAGAGCTATACAGCATGCTGGCAAAGAGGCATGAAGTAGTCTGTAAATCAAATGGTTGGCACTGGAGGGGTTCATCGGGAAGATGGGATTTGATGAAGCTGAGAATCTGACCTGACGCCTTCATTTGTTTTTTGTTGATGGCTGGACATTGAATGTTCTGTCTGCGTAAGATGACAAAGAGCAGTAGGCAGAAAGTGGTGATACAGAACTTCCAGAAAGTGTTGGCTTTGCCCTGGACTGAGGTAGATATGAGGCAGCAGAGGCAAAATATTCAGATTGAGTGTAAGATGGGCAACCAGGTCCTGTCTTCTTGAGAATTTATTATTGGCTACAACCTGTGTTGGTGTGCTTTGCAAGGAATGAGGGGGAAAGGAAAATATATAAAGTTATTAGAAAACTTGCAGGTGATTGCATTAGAGGGGAACTGAAATATTTTTCATTGTATGTGGTCATAATTGTATGTGGTCCTGCAGCTCCAGCACAGAAAGTATGAACTGGATGCAGATCTGCCGTCTTTCATTCGTTTGCTACAATATCTTTCTCTTAGTGATCTCTCAAGTCTCCGTTTCTCTCCTGCTATTTTTCGTTTCGACTTAAAGTACAGGTCCTAGCACTCTCATACGCTGAGTTTGAAAGGAGACAGGGAAAACAGATAGATGCTTCACTCCGTAGGTATAAATTGTGGCAAAGGGCCTTTTCCAAGACAAGGTGATGTTTACAGGCCTGCATTAAATAAACTCTTACGAGTATTCAGAGCAAAACTGGAAGGAGCCAGTCACTAGTGCAGATGCCCTTAACTTTGCTTTTCCTCCCTGAAATGAGGAGAAACATGCCTGAGCCGAAGTACTCTGAGCCTATAAAAGGAGTTACAAAGTGTGAGAGTCAACTTTGTCCACTGCATCAGGCAACAGAAGAAAGGGAAACCAATCAAAACCACCACAGGGATAGAGCAAACAAAATGCAAAGGTTCATATAGCAATAACTAGTAACCTGCTGTTCCCTTCGTTCATTCGGAAAATATGAAATCTATGGATAATCATCATGTTCTGTGTGCATTTACTCTCTTTTGTTCCCCAAAGACACCAAAGAGTGCTGCAAATGAGGATGTATAGCAGTAATTACTTCCACAATGGGCTGGAAAGCAGGAGCTTTTTAACCACACATTACAGTAAAGCTGCAGGAGTGGGGGGTTCATTTTGCAGGGCAGGATTGGGCAGCGCCAAGAACACAGTGATGAGTCTTCCTGTCTTTGTAAAGGAGGATATTTGGTTATCTTATGATCACAGATGTCCAGGCCATCCCTTCTATATTTCATCAAAAATCTTTCCTCTTATGTGTAGTTTAGACCCAATTCTCTAAAGTGCCCAAGTGCACACAGATTTTCTCTGGACTCAGCAAAACAAAATGTCGGTGCTTTTTAACCTGCTGAAAAACTGGCAATCCTGACGTCATTGAAGATTTGGGAGCTTGGGAAGCAATACTCGGAAGCCCCAAAAAGTATCTCAGGGAAAGCACATACAGCAATGGGAAAGCTGAATGAATAAGGCTGCCTGTTTATTTATTTATGTAAATACATAATTTATAGCCACACTGGTGATTTCTTGTTTAGCCACGACTGGTTATACAGTGATTAGGTAGAGCAATAGATTTCAGCCAGAGTGTCAGCTTGGGTCTTTCATATCTCTGTTTGGCTATTATGTCTAACAGTGAAGACATAGAAATAAATCCTTATTGCCTGTGCTAAGCAATAAACACTCTGAGAAGAGCCTCCACACTTGTGGAGCTTTTTCAGCACTGGCAATTGAGAGTTTGTTTACACTGGAGTTATTTCTGTGGTGCCTTCCTACCCTTCCTATATTACATTTGGGCTAAATTTACTCCAGGGGAAAAATAATACAGTGTAAAATGTTCACGGTTCCTTTTAGTGCCATGACTATATCCTCTAGACCTTTTGTACTGACACTCATTTGTTTGCTGTCATCCTGCCACGTAGTACTGTCCGAGTCAAACAACATACTGGGAGCTAGTGCTGGAAAGCTGGGTTCCATTGCTTCAGGGCCACTGTGAATAACTTAACAGATTTGCTCTTAAGATGAAGCCTCAGAAGCTGCAGCACTATATTTCCAGGGAAAGTTTGATTGAATCGTCAGTGGCCAATGAGAGCACATTGGGATCAAACCCAAACAGGGCACAGAAGGATCCATTATGAGGAACCCTAGAGAATGCCTTCTGTGAAGGGCACTGCAAATACTCTTACTGCAACCCTAGCAGGGGGTCACCCAAACTGAGGTGTGACTGATGTGCAGGAGATGTCCTCAGTGGCTCATTTGAGCAGATGTGTGCCTCTACTGACTTTGGTTGCCATGAACCTAGAGTAAGTGAGTGAAGACCATGTTGTTTCTATTCTTGGGCTTCAATAGCAAAGGAGAGCGTGTGCAGGAGCACGAGGGAGATTTCTGCTATAAACTGGTGGTTTCAGGATCACTGGTTCAGGCTGGATACTGTGAACAATAACTGACCACTGGAAAAGATAGGGAAAGACTAATGGACTGTAGCATCATCACTGGAGGCATTCCATAGTACATGTCCTTCTACTGTGCAGTCTTTGCTTTGCTATTACCCTGACAGACAGATGAAAGAGAGAGGAACCAGCTGAGAAAGGGGATAAATCAGATGTCTGCACAGAAATTGGCAGCTCTGACAGCTGTTGGAATATGCCCACCCAACTTGTATACACGTAATAGCTGAGTAAAATCTGTGTTTAACCTAGATTCCATGACAGTGCGAATGGATTGTCTTTGCCCAGGTCAATCAGGAAAGTGTAAAATGTACGTGTAAAATGTTCCATTCCTTGGAGGTGCTCAACACCAGGTTGGATGGGGCCCTGGGCAGCCTGATCTGGTGGAGGGGCAGCCCTGCTCACAGCAGGAGGTTGAGGGTGGATGGGCTTTGAGATCCCTTCCAACCTAACCCATTCTGCGCTTCTATGATAATCCCACCTGTTCTTCAGGTGAGAGCCTGAGGCCCCAGCTCAGCATCTCAGAGGTGTCTGGGAATCCAGGTAAAGTCACAGCATCATGGACACTGCATAAGGCAACACAAAAATATCTCTGCCACAGTCATGATCTTTCTTCTTCCTTCGACAAAATATCCAGAGCTTGAAATCTCAGGCTCAGACTGCTTCCCTTCTTAAAGCCTTGCTACCAAAAGGACAATTTGTTTATTGTCAGAATTGCTCAAGAAGACACAGGGTCTACAGGGCCTTTTGGTGGCTGAAACCGGTGACTATTTGGTGTCATAGGGAAGCTCTCAGACGCGGTGAGAGCAAGCTAGCTGGGACAGTGGTTGCCTGGTGTTAGCATGAAGGGAGAAAGTGGTTGTTTAGGCAGACCTCTAATTAAACGAGGCAGCCGGTCTGCAGTCGGGTCTCCCGCACTGGTTGCCTCTGAAAGGAGCTCTCTGTTTGTGCTGGCAGTTGTTATGACACCGGCGGATCCCGGTGGTGGGAGGCGCATACACTTAAAACATGTAAATACAGACACAAATGCATCAAAGAACAGAAAAGGAAAATGCTGCTTCTGCTAAGTCTGCACGCGTGAGCCTCTCGATATCTGGATATCTCTGGATATGTGGATATCAGGGCTAGCCGGGATTAAATAAATAAATAAATAAATATTATTTTAAGATTTAATTTTATATCCTCTTTTTTTTTTTTTTTTTTTTTTTTTTTTTTTTTCTTTTTTTTTTTTTCCCCTTCTTCCGCCGCCCTGGGAAGAACCACCCGCTGGCTCCACGGCGGCGGAGCCCGCGGGGGGGCGGCATTGGCTCGGGAAAGCAGCTCCGATCCGCGCTGCTCCGCTCCATCCTGCACTGCTCCGCACCGCATGACCCGCACCGCGCCGCGCCGTGCTGCAGGCAGCTCCGCGCCCCCCGCCGGGACAGCGGTGACGGTGTGAGTCTGTGCGCATCCCCGACTAGTACCGAGCAGGGATGTCTACAAAGCCCTCTGGGCGTAAACTCACATGCTGAGCCATTTTTTACTGCCTTGGCAGAGGACACGGAGACCCTCCCCCAAGTAAATAAATAGATAGATAGACAAGATACATCCGTGCAGGAAATAATTTCCGTCCTCCTTTCGAACAAACATGGGGGATTCCTTAAAGTCAGTCAAGTCATCCGCATTCGCAGAGAAAAGATCCAGCCGGCTGCAAGGGCAGAGCATCGTTTGTACTCGGATTGCATTGGAAGCACCCGAGCTCCCATGGCAACCTCGGCTCCTGCTGGAGGGCTTTATTCCATGCGCCGCCGTGGAGAGCCCCGTGGCATCCTTTGCTGTGCGCATCCTTACCCTTCAGCTTGCAGCGGGGTTTGCCTGCAGCCGGCCGCCACCAGCAGGAGAGGTGCGTTATCTCCATCCAGCTGCACCGTGAGCTAATTGCAAATGCAAACATGCAGAATTTGCCATAAAATGTAAGGAAGCCAAATGGTGTTTTCTCTGTATCATTTTCTCTTAGAAAACTCTAGTGATTTTGTTGTTGTTTTGCTGTTGTTGTCTTCATTGTGTTTTGTTTGTATTATTATTTTTTTCCTTTCTCTTGTAAGGAAATTGGAAAGGAACTATTCCCATTTCGTTGTTCCTTCAAGAAATATAGAATCATAAAATCATTAAGGTTGGAAGGACCCTATAGTCCAACCAGCAGCCCATCCCCACCATGCCCACTAATGATGTCCCTCAGTGCCACATCCACACAGCTCTTGAACACCTCCAGGGACAATGACTCCACCACTTTCCTGGACAGCCTGTGCCACTGCCTTACCGCTCCTTGCAAGAATAATTTTTTTCCTAACATCCAATTTGAACCTTCCCAGGCAAAACTTGAGGTCATTCCCTCTCATCCTGACACTGTTAGCTGGGAGAAGAGGCCAACCCCCACCTCACCACAGCCTCCTTTCAGGTGCTTGTGGAGTGCAATAAGGTCTCCCCTGGGCCTCCTCTTCTCCACACAGAACAAGTTCAGTTCTGTCAGCTGTTCCCCATAAGACCAGTGCTACAGACCCTTTACAGATTTGATGCCCTTCTCTGGACACACTCCAGGGCCTCAAATATGATGGGAACCATTTCCTTTTCCTGAAGACATATCCCCCTTGATGTTTACAACCTTCTTGGAAATGCAATCCATTTGTATCAGTTCAAAGGCATGTAAGACAATTCAGTTACTTCAATTTCTATATATATCTAAAATCTATATTTTCTAGCATTCTGGTATTGCTTCCTTCTCATTTCTTCTAGTCACATCCTCTCAAATCAGGCATAAAATAACACTGACCTTCCAAATAAATTGTGTGATCCTTCTGCAAGAATCACTTGGCAGTCTCTGCTGCACCTCCATGCATACACACACAGGCATACCAATAACCTTACCCCAGGTCATTTCCACATACTCCACATCTCTGGGGGGCAACTGGTTTGCTGGCCTAAGCAGGAAGCTTTATAGGCTTTGATACCTACTGAAAATGAGTGAAACATTCACAAAAATCTATGTGGATCAATGTAAGGGGCAATTCTGAATCATGAAGATTCAAAGGGTAGAAAAATATCCAGAGTTTTGCTATACCTTCCCTTTTTGTTCTGAATCACAGGAGTGAGCCACATAGTGGCACCTACCTACCTCATCACGGGCATTTATGAAGAGGCATTCAAGATGCAGTCAAGGCAACCATGATGAAGAGCACCGAACAAGTGGGTAACAAGGATCATCATGGCTCAACACAAAATAATATTTTATAAGGGTACAAGAACAGCTCTTCCACCTTTTGCAGTTTCCCAGTCATCTTTTATGGATGGAATACCTGAAAACTGAATGCAAGAGAATCAGAGAATTTCAGGAGTTGGAAGGGACATCAAGAGATCGAGTACAACTCCCCTTCTAAAGCAGGTTCCCTACAATAAATCACACAGGTAGGCACTGAGCTGGGTCTTGAATATCTCCATAGAAGGAAACTCCACAGTGTCTCTAGGCAAGCTGTTCCAGTGCTCCATCATCCTTATCATAAAGAAGTTCTTCCACATGTTTGTATGGAATTTCTTATGTTCAAGTTTTAGGCCACTGTTCCTTGTCCTATCACTACACACCACTGAGCCTGGCCTCATCCGCTTGCCTCCCACCTCCCTTTAGATATTTATGAAAAAGGAAAAAGGGAATCCAACTCAGATGGAGAGTTGAAATAGCTGTACAGTTAACTTCCTCTGAAACTTCTCCTATCTGAGAGGGCAGAGCAGAGGGCTTGGGACTGCAAGATCCAGTGACATAACTTGTGTAAACCCTGTGCATTCTGGGCTTTTAGGCTTACTGCAAGATGCAGGCAGTCTCATTGAAAACACATGAAGAAAGCAAGTCTCCACCAAACAACTACCGAAAAGCAATGGTTGCTCTAGGGCATTGCCTAAACAGTATTACTGTCTACTAGCAGTATTCAAAATTGGGAAGTATTTCCCCAGCCTAGCAAAGCACGTAAGCACATGGTTAATAACACACAGTGTAATAGTTCCAGGGACTCCAATCAAATTAAGCTATGTGCTTACAAGCTCTGCTGAACTGGAACCAGATTGCATTAGCTTGCTTTAACCTCTCCACAGATCACAAACACTAAGCTGGAGACACCTGCTTAGAGAACTGGAGGTAACAGAGCGATGCAGGAGGAGGCAGCGCTCTGACTGTGGCTGCTGTGATGTGCTGGGCTGATGCTGAGCCCAGTATGCAATTCTGGGCTTCAGCAAACCCAGGAGTTAATTCAGATGCTGTACCATGATTTGGGGAAATAAAATCAAATTAACCAGAGACCTTGGCCAGGATAATTTTCTTGATAAGAAATGCTATGCGTGCAGAAAGAGTGGAACTTCTACATGTAAAAAGAGTGAGACACAAAGTGATCTGTTGGCAATATCCAACCCTACAAGAGATGACTGAGGCAAGATACAGGCTGGTTTAGAGACTGTGATCAAAGGAGTGACAGCCGCTTCCAATCTGCATGAACTTTGTGTTTTGTCACTTGGGGTTTTCTTACATTAGCAAGGAGTGTTACTGGCACAGCTCAAGCGAGACTAAAAAACCCTGCCACTGCCACTGCTGTTACCCAGTGCTGTCTGTACAAAGACTATACTGCTTAATGTCCTTCTTGTTAATTGAAATTGGATTTTTTGTCTGAGAAACGAATGGTTGGTGTTGCTGGAACTCCAGTCCTTCACAACCATTGCAGACCTCATGTGAAGCATGCTGGTTTTGTGTTACATTGGTGCCAGTCACAAAATGGCATAAGCTCCTTGAATGGTATAATTTGAGAAACATTAAACATGTTCAGTGCTGGAAATCTGTCAGGGATTGCTGATGGCATCCATTTTGGAGGCTATTACAGCTCTATCTAGGGACTTTCTGGCAAACTGTTATCTAGGGACCATGTCAAAACAGTCAGACTCCATTTTTCATACTTAAAGCTTTTAGTTGTTTAAAGGCCCGATTTCTCTTCATATTATTTTCATCAAGCCACATCACAATAGGTCTGGGCATGCTAAAGATGAAGAGTGATTCCTGTATTTCTGTATTTTCTTTGGCTTTAAAAAGTCCTTAATCATGCACCGCCTCTACCAGGAGACTGAAGATTTGCTGTGGAAAACCCTGAGATGTGAAATGAATACCATGGGCACCTGGTTCAGACCAAAGCTCTCCATAAAAAAAATAAATTTAATATTTATGTGAAACACAGTCAGTCTCAATATGCGTTGCTAGCAGTTCAGCAGTGGTGCTCACTATATTATAGTTATCAAGGCTTCTAAGGGGCTTTCTGGTGCACAAACAGTGGGCACTCACAGCTGCTAAAATCCATCTCCATGGCCTACAGAGGGACTTATTAATAGTGGCCAGAGCCAGCCAGCTGCTGACACTTGACTTTTCTTCCTCGATGTCTGCTCACCAGGGAGGCTGGGGGTGCTGGAGCCATGCAGAGCCCATAGAAACTCTGCCAAAGCCCAGTCAAGCTGACAGGGCCTGGGGGAGGCCTGGGCTGCTGCTCCAACTCTCTGTTCACTTTTCCAGCCCTTCCCACACATGTGGCAAGGACCTGTGAGTCTGCTCTATGGCTTTATGTCACCATGATGTCTCTTCTTCTTCTTTTTTTTTTTTTTTTTAAATACACATCAGGAGCCTTTGAAATGCAATTTAGAGCAAAGCAGAGATTTAGAGATGTGTGGTTTTAATCACTGTCACAAACACCGGCATTAAAGGTGTTTGTTCAGTTTGTCCATAACACTCTAAGAGATATAGAACCAGAACTCTACTCTACCCTACTCTATTCTACTCTACCCTACCCTACTCTACCCTACCCTACTCTACCTTATTCTACTCAATATTATTAATGTGATACCATATAAACAGTGACAGAGAGGAAGAAAAGAATGCTCTCTGAAGACACTGCAATACTCATTTTGCAAAGCTCAGTGAATGGTTTCTCAACTTGTCTCCCTAGAAATCAGCAGAACAACACCAGCTGATGACAGGAAACAGCACATATAAAATTAGAGGTAATATCTTTTTTTTTTTTTTTTACAGTTACCATTCAATCAGTACAAAGAGACTAATATTTTCTCTTTAAAACTTGTATACCACTTCAAAGTGTCACCTGAAAGCTACATTATGACCATGGCAGTATAGAAATTCTCAGTGCCATTTATTGCTAATTCTTGTGCAGGGAAGGAGGATAGAATGAGTTAGTTCAGAACTTTTGTATCTCCACAGTTTCAAGGAACACTTCCCTAGTTTACTTTTCATATTCTAAGAGTCTAACGTGTTACCTGTACAAACTGCCTCTTCTTCAATAAAAATATATGTATTTTTTTTAAAGATTAGTTTAGATTGCTACTTGTTGCTACTATTGCCTGCAACCTGAAGGCTACTGCTCAGAGGCTATGATTTTGTACCATCTAATACACATCTAAATTTTTTACCATACGGGGAGAATAAAGTGTAATACCAAAAGTACTTCGAACCTTGTTTCATAAGAACACTTTCTAAGATAAAAGCATCAGATGTCCAGAGAAGTCAGCAATAAAATTCTCATTAATTTACTTGGTACAGAATCAGTCCCATAGAAAATCTTGAATGATTTGGTCTACAGACTTCAGCTCTGAACAGTTCACAAAACTCATCTTACAGTTAATAATGATGAAGTGTTATTTCATCAAAATATGAAAGCTAGCAGTGAAGAAAAGCTGTTACACAGTGAAAGCACTCATAATATGAATACTCCAACCAAAACATTTTGGCATACCTCCTCACTCTTATTTTTCCTTGTTCTTGAGGGCATATGTCATTTTGTGATACTTCTTATGAAAGATCAGCTCTTCTGCCACCATTAAAACACAGGTGGCAGGAGATTTCCGTTATTCTCTCTTACACCAACATAGAGTCTGCAGTCTCCTAACAAAAGTCCATGGAATTAGCTCAGATTTGATGTGACTTCTGGGGAGCAGGAGATCCTGTGTCACTTCTCTGGCTTTTCATTGTGAGCTGGAGTGTCTTCAATGACTACGGATTCAGATTCCTTCTCTGACATGTTGTGAAAAGCAGTTTAATGCAAGAGCCTTACTTTCTGGGGGGGGAGGGGGGGGGGGGGCAGCAAATACACTGGATATTTACACTCATGGTTATGTGTTAAATGTAGGCTAGAGCCAGCTGTGGCAGTTTCAGAAAAGGAAAGCTTTCAGAATTGCATTCCTATAGTTTCTATGACAGCAGTTCTCTACCATGCAGTGAAATAATGCCTCATCTCAACCAAGCACTCAATTTTACTCTCCATCACCCAGGAATAAAAAGCTGTTCTTCAAATCTGGCAGAACTTGGGCTTAACCTCCACCTTCTGGATCTTAAACTGTAATCTAGGCATTGTTCTGCATAGCTTCTTCATGGAATTCAGTTTAGACTTCATCCTCATGCTTCTTCAGGGCACCAACACATATGTAACCTCCTTTTTGGAAGAAGCATTTAGCAGCTGCTCATTAAGAACAAGTGCGCTTTTGCAGACAAATAGTTATGTGAATGCTCTCAGGAAGAGCTTCTCTAATCATCTTCAAAGGCAGCCCATGTTAGAATCATAGAATCACTCAGGTTGGAAAAGACATTAAAGATCATCGAGTCCAACCATGACCTAACCATACTACCCCTGTTACTACTATTTAGATGTAAGCAGACATACATTCCACATGATTCCCTTCTTCTCAAGCCAAACACTTCAGTGGTTAAAGTACCCTGGTATTTACTTGCAAATAAACGTGTTCTAGACTTAGTGCCCAAATTCAATTCTTTATAAAAGTTTTCCTTATAATAGGGCTTTGCTTAAAAACCACTCAAGAAGATTATGACTTCCATCTGTTGTTTTTCACTTACTCAGGAAAGGTGTTATATCAGCTGTATGGACCTGTATTTACTATTTATTGTCATAGCTCTCTTCACTCCAAGACAATACAGTTACAGGTGAAACATCAGCCACCTCCCCTTGAACTCTGGAAACATTTATTTATCTGAACAGAGCAGCGTGAAAGGTTGCTGCCTTTTCAGCTCTGCAAGCTGTACTTTCGCTAGCTGGCCTCCCTAAAGTGGCAGCAATCACAGAATAACAATGGCCTGGAATGGAAGGGACCTCAAGGATCATGAATCTCCAACCCCCCCACCACAGGCAGGGCCACCAACCTCTACATTTAATACTAGACCAGGCTGCCCAGGGCCCCATCCAACCTCACCTTGAACACCTCCAGGGACGGGGTATCCACAACCTCTCTGGGCAGCCTGTGCCAGCACCTCACCACTCTCACTTCCCCCCAACATCCAACCTAAATCTTCCCTCCTTCAGCTTAAAACCATTTCCCCTTGTCCTGCTATACCCTTTCAAAGAGTTGAAATCAATCAATCACATGCAAGTCCCACTTGGGGCTGGCTGTGGTCACACCTTACCTGGGGCTGCCCCCATTCTCATTCAGTTTGAACAAGCACTGGGAAAAGGTACTGCCTTGCATGCATTAAAGTCTAAATTATTTTGTTTAGTCAGGTCATAATCAGCTCAAACTTCCTCACGCAGCTGCCGATTAGGCTCGGTGCTTATCCGTAGGGAGCAGTGTTTTGAAAGCAAACATGCTTTGCTAGGCTGCTCTTGGCATATCTGCCATAACTCTCCCATTATTCACAGGGTGGGACCTGGGGTAGGGAAGTGAGGCCGTTTGTCAGAGTACAACCCGTACATGGGGGACTCGTTTTACTTAACTGTGACTGGTGCTGAGGAGCATATACAGCTATATCTTTAGGTCCTCCAGCTTCCTACTGCAGCACAAGATCCTTGCTGACGAATCCCTTTTACCCTTGGCAATCCATTTATGTAACTGTACAGTCAGGGATATTTTTGCACTGTAAAAAGAGCAGGGAAATTACAGCAGTTGCTTTTCCCTTTGCTCACTTACTTCAATTACCTTTCTCTACACACAGCCCCACTCCATTCAGCAAGGGGTCACTTTGTGCGAATGAAGGAGAAGAGTTTGACCATTAATTGTGTTGCATAGCTGGGCTTGTCCTTAGTGCCACAGTACCAAAAGGATAAAACTATTAGAGAACAACAGGGCCCGAGGGAATGGCATGGAGCTGTGTCAGGGAGGGACAGCTGGGGGTTAGGGAAAGGGTCTGCACCAGAGGACGCTGGGCATGGAATGGGCTGCCCAGGGCTGTGGGCACGAGGCCAGTGCTGGAGTTCAAGGAGTGTCTGGAGAGTGCTCTCAGACATAGAGTCTGATTTTGGGTGGCCCTGTGTGGAGTTCAGAGCTGGACTCAGTGATCTTTATGGGTCCCTTCCAACTCAGGATATTCACTGCTTTCCTGATATATAAACATAAGTGTGAAAATATGGATGGAAAGTTCCAGTGGCAATGTTAACAAGGTAGCTCAATGACATAGCCAATTTTGATTTCATTATTTTGAACTCATTAATCTAAAGAGAAAAAGTGTGTGCTTACTTACGGACTTCAGCAAGTTGGACATCTGTAAAACAGTGGGTGAGTAGCAGTAGCATGTTCTTTTTTAAGGTTTTTCCACAACCTTAAATGTCTTTCAACTATTTAAGTCCATCAAAGAGATGCATCTAAATATATATCTCTTTATTATACAGTTTTCTTATTCAGGAAAGAAGGAAGTTTGGGCATGCAACTGCTTCAGGATTCCACTTTCCTCAACTATCAACAGATACTGAAACAGATGTTAGCATGCAATTGCTACTTACATTGCAGGTCCAGAATTACAAACATAAGAGCACAAGAAATGCTCCCAGCATCCAGACACTGATGGCAATCACACGGTCTTGTAGTTGTCATGCATACATTACTGTGCATGCAAACGTACACATAGTCACAGCATATTGAGACAGGAGCTCTATCAGCTCAGGTACTTATAGTTTACCAGGGCATAATACCTGTATAAACTCTAATATGTACATGCAGAGAATAAAATGAGAATTGATTCGTGAACTGCAGAGCAGCCTCTGAACATACACACAGTTCTAACAAAAATATGAGATTCTTGACCCACTCCCATCTTGGTCACTCCCTGAAAATACTGCAGTGAAGACTGCTGAGTGCTGTTTCTGCTATTTAAAACTGAATACAATAAAATTAAATACGTACATTTAAAAACCCCACATTAATGAGATCAAATAAGCGGCATAAAATCACCAGATTTCATTGTACAAAACCCACAGTGTCAGAATGAACCATTTACTTGTTCATGTGCTTCTATAGGAAGGTAGAGATGTTGAATTAAGAAATCAGTCAACCTAAATAGATGGCGTTCATTGCTCTTTCACATCCTTCTTATGTCACCCAGCCAAGGCACCTCCAGGGAGCAAACTGTCCCACTTGAAGAGAAGTTCCCTAGTGATGGGATTAATCAATTCTGAGGGATTTCCCTCCAGAAGAGCTACAGAAGGAGCTACATGAAACAGGCATAGACCAGATGCTTAACTTCTACATGGCTGAAGTTAAGAGAGGTGAATTCCTTTTCTGTATTTGTTTGTGTCTGCTTGGAAAGCTGAAGATAATGGCACTTCACACTCTCAGACTGTTCAAATGAAGAATACTAGTGTATTATTACAGTATAAATACTTTTGAGAAGGAAAAAGGTTTCTGGAACAAATAACTCTGAAATAAATCATCCCACTGTTTCACAAGGCTTAGGGAATACATTGCAATTGGATGACAAAGCGCAGGAATGATCCAAAAAGCTTACTTTGAACATCACTGAAGTATGAGTAAATTCATCCTACTTAGCAAACATCTTAATGTTCAACTCTCTGAAAACAAGGTGTAAATGTAACCAGAGGCAGATCACTTATATCAAGGATTCCAGTTTAATAAAAATATATTGAGTATTCCAGGACAATGGAAAGCATAGAATATAATCACTTCACAGAAAACTTACTATATTACCTTCATCTGATTCTCATCAGGTTGAAATGGCTGGAAACTGCACCAACATATATGTTTATTAGTGACAGCAGTTATGGGTATATAACACTTAAGAAAATACGTCATTGATCTCATTCACACAAACCATGGATACTGTGACCCAGACTTTCCTCAGCCTATGTACAATCCAACTTTTCTTTTTGTGCCATGTGATGTGTAACCTTCAATAGCCATTTATCAAACAATTAACCACATTTATTTGACAAATCAAATCCAGTGACAAAAAGAGGCTTTGAATCTCAAGGAACATTTCAACCTGTGATATTGTTCAGGCAACTCTAGTTAGTAACTGCTTTTGAAAGTATAAGAGATTTTGCACTAAACAGAAATATCGTCCTTGGAACATGATTCTAGGGCATTTCCTGCCCTTCAACAACTTCACTTTTGATTTCAGGTTGTTTTCTTAAAAGAATATGCCTTTCTGTAGCATCAGGAATAGAATGGCTATACTACATCAAAAGTTACTTGAGCTTTCCAAGGAGAAATACTGTCACAAATGCTATTTTAATATAATAATCTGAACTAAACTTCGTATTAAGAACAGCACACTTCTGAAACCTTCTACCAGTTCAATAAATATCCCTTCATCCCAGAGGGTGAGTACTCAGGCTCCGTACTGAGGAGAGGACAAGAGAGAGACAAGAGGACACTCCATACCAGAGTGCTCAGATGAACACAGAGTAAAATAGAAGAATAATATTCTTGACCAAATGCAGGCATGTGACCATGCACTCTGAGTCAGCTTTCTTCAGCTCAATCCTTCTAAATATCTGCACAGAGGTCTTTAACGTCTCGCTGCTGTGCAAAAGTATCCTTTAGCGTAAACCTCAATAAGTAGAGTTCAAGCCAACACACAATACTGCAACTTGAGCACATGAAAATCAAGCTCCACACAGAAAAGTGGGTCAGCCACCCCACATTTACCGGCTCACTTAATTAAAAACTTACTAACTATGTGATTTTCTGTTAAGTAACTTCAAGGAAGTTACGTGAAAGCCTGAATCAGAGGGGAGTTTGGCTGTCTTCATACTTTAAAAGCAAACATGAGTGAGGGCACTTGATACCTGTGGATATTTATCATTTTGTTCAATTGCATCTTTTATTTTCCATTTTTTAAATGAAGCATTACAAATCCAGAGTGCACTTTCCTGCAACTTTCACCGCCAGACATCTATTAAAGCAGGCCATGAACAGTGGTTATAGGCCTCCAACTAGACTCTGCACCACTGATGAGACCCTTCTGAGCTCTGCCAGTCGACCAGTTGTCAACCAACCTCATCATCCACTCATCTATCCCTGCACTTTCTAGGTTTCATAACGAGAATGGTGTGAAATATGGTGTCAAATGCCTTGCTGAAGTCAAGGCACACAACATCCACCGCTCCACCCCCCATCTACCCAGCCAGTGATGACATCAGAGAACGCTGTCAGGTTGGTCAAGCGTGACTTCCCCTTGGTGGATCCATGTTGGCTACGCCCGATAACCTTCTTCTCTTCCAATGCCTTGGAGAGGGTATCCAGAACAAGTTGTTCCATCATCCTTCTGGGGATGGAGGTGAGGCTGAGTAGCCGGTAGTTTCCCAGATCCGCCTTCTTGCACTTTTTAAAGACTGGAGTGACACTGGCTATCCTCCAGTCTTCAGGCATCTCTCTCCTGTTTGCCAGGACCTCCCAAAGATGATAGAGAGCCATTTAGCAATCACCTCTGCCAGTTCCTTCAGCACATGTGGGTGCACCCCATCGGGGCCTGTGGATTAGCGTGCATTAATTTTGGCTAGATGCTCTCTGGCCCAATCCTCCTCGACCAAGGGGAAGCCTTCCCTTCCCCAGGCTTCCTCTCTTACCTACAGGGTGTGGGGCCTGGGGTTCCTAACGGCTAGTCTTAGCATTAAAGACTGAAGCAAGGAAGGCATTCAGAATCTCTGCCTGCTCAGAATTCCCTGTTACCCAGGCACCCGGCTCATTTAGTAGAGGTCCCACATTTTCCCTAGTCTTCCTTTTACTGTTGACATACTTCTAGAAAACCTTTTCTTGTTATCCTTTACCTCCTTTGCAAGATTGAATTCAGAGAGGGCCTTAGCCTTCCTTGTTGCATCCCTACAGGCACTGACAACATTCCTATACTCTTTGCAGGTGGACAGGCCCTTCTTCCACTGGTCATGGATGTTCTTCTTTCCTTGTAGCTTAGCTGTGAGCTCCGTGCTCATCCCCACAGGCCTCTTGCTCCCTTTACCCAATTACTTACTCTTAGGGATGCACTGATCTTAAGCTCCAATATATAGGAGGCAGAGGAGGTTTTGTTAGCACACGTTTACCCAACGGTGAGATTAAGACACAACAGGTCAAATGGTAGCCTGACCGCTTTATTATAAGTCCCAGTTGCTTAGGAATATGGGGAAGGAAAGATGGGCAATGGAAGAGAGATAAATGCAAGGAGCCTTTGTAGAAAGCAAGAGAGATGGTCACCACTGTGGATCCAGCATGGTTTGTAGTATGTCCTTTGATCTCAGGATCTCATCCACTCGCTGCGGGAGATGGGAGAAAGCCAGGAATCTTTGCAGCAAGCAGGCCCGGGGGGGGGTTCTTCCAAAGAGGTTTCTTCCCCTCAGGGAATTCTTCCATCAAAGGTTGCTTTTCTTTGGGAGTTCTTCTCCCCAGTCCTTAGTTTAGAGATGGCCTTGTATCCCCAGTTTCTCAGTTTTTTTTTTCCTTTCCCTCTTTCCTCTCTGTTAGTGTAGCACATCTGGCCCTGTCTGATGTTCTGCCATTTCCTCATGGCAGCCTCTCATGACTCTACTTCAATGCCAACAAGCGGATGGTGGACTTTTTGTTGGATCAGATGCAATGGAGTCTCCTTACTGTCTCTGACACGTGTCCCTGGAAGACAGCAAAGCTCTCTGGAGAGGTTGTCTGTGCAGCAAATGGGGGCCGCAGTGCCTCCCGGCATGGAGTCCCTAGTCACTAAGTCAGTGCCAGGCAATGGCACCCGGCAGCTGCTCCCTGGCAGGGGCTCTCCCTCTCCTGCTGAGGTGATTCCCTGCTTCGGCATAGAACATGTCCACCCCAGAGCCGAGTGCGTCACAAAAACATGCCGTGTTTTGGGGCCAGCAAGGTTGCCCAGCATGCAGCCTGGTCCCCAGCCCAGGGCACGTCATTCTCTGCGAGGTGACATTCCTCAGTGTGATGTCACAGTTGTTGCCCCCTACACCCCTGTGGCAGCGGTGGGAGCGGTGGCTCAGTCTCTTGTGAGGCCTGCAGGAAGAGGACCCAGAGAGAGCATTGCGTCTATCTGGAGGTATCCTGCTGTGATGGAGCGGCTGAGAGCCCTTCGAGGTGAGGTCCCTCCACCTCTCTGGACACCATGGTGCTGCCCGAGCACATGTGTGCCTCTGGTGTCTGTTTAGGACGTGCCATCAGCACCGTCCTTGCTCTGCTGAGTGCAGCTGCCCACCGTGGTTTCTCCAGTACCCCAGCAAGGGGAAGGCTCTCTCCCCTCGCCCCGCCAACCACACATGTGCCGGCACAGCCCACCCCACGCTGTGGGGCTGGAGGAGCGTTCCTCCCAGAGCTGGCCGGATGCTCGGCCCTGGCTCCAAGCAACACCAGCGGCAGCTGCTCTGCTCTTTCCTTCCAGGTCTCTTTGCCTGTGTGGGCTGCGTGCCCGGAGGTACACGTCGCAGGGCCAGAGGCAGGGTGGCAAGCCCTGTCCCTGCCTGTGCCGTGACTTTGCTGCTGCAGCGCCTGCAAGACAGCGAGGTGAGCTGGGGACATCCAACCACCAGTCCTTGCCCTGGCCCAGTGCCACGGTCCCGTGGGTGCCAGGCCCCGGCAGCACACTGGCATGGCGGGCAGCTCCCCGGGAAGAAGGGCAAAGCAAAACGGGACTGATCTCTGTCCCCAGGGTGACCGAGCGCAGGCGTACTGCGAGCTGGAGCACGTCCTGCAGGAAGGTGACAGCCGCCCGCCGTGCGGAGTGCTGAACCGGCTGCTGGCTGAGGTGTCCCAGGACCTGACAGCAGCCCAGGTGAGGGGTCACTCCCAAAGGCAAAGGGAGCCGCCTGCCCGCGCTGGTGTTCTGCTGGCAGACGGCGGTGGCTTAGCCCTTCCAAGGGAAGGCCTCAGGCAGTCTCCTGTGCCGTGTGTCACCAGTGACTTTTTTTCAGGGCGTGCCGGACAGCGTGAGGATGGCTGCCAGCAATGTCCTGGTGGCTCTGGCCCGGACACACTTCACCTTGGTGATGGCCGAGCTCCAGGGCCACCTGAAGGCCGTGGGGGAGATGTCGAAGGAGTTTGTGCTCGTCACCCTGAGCAAACTGTTCACCAGCTACGGTAGAGTGCCCTCAGCTTCCTAACGTCTACGACAACCGGGGAAAGGGGTCTCTCCCCTCCGTGCGTGATCTGCGTTGAGCTGGGGGATGCAGGGCTGCAGCCCCTCCTCCCTCGCTGCTGGGGCTCTGACCGCGGCCCTCTCCTTCCCCTCTGCAGCTCCACAGTGCATCTCCTTCGTGTGGCTGACGCTGGCCGGCCTGCGCAGTGTGGTGAGCTGGGTGAGAGGCGGCCGGACCCTGCGCATTGCTTGTGCTGGTGAGTGCCGGCCCCAGAGCAGGGGGGCTCGGGATAGCCCTTGCACCTCGCCCTGCTGCAGGCTCTCACGGGCTCCCTTTTCTCTCAGTCTCTCAGCTTTTTCTTTTCTTTTTTTTTTTTAAGTAATTATTCGTTTATTTTTTTGTTTTGTGTTTCTTCAGTTGTGAAACAATGGCTGGAAGGAGTCAAGGTTCACTTGTGCTCTGGAAAGCAATGCCCCTGGCCTGCCATGGAGATCGAGCAGATCTACCAGAATCTTTCCCAGCTCTTCTGCTCTGTGCTGAGGCACTGGCAGGACTGCAAGGAGGAAAAGGTGAGCACTGCTGCGTTCCCAGCCCGGGATGGCAGGGGGGACATCCGTGTCGGCAGCTCTGTCTGTGCCCAGTGGGCTGAGAGCAGAAGGGTGACGAGAGGGAGTGGGCTGGCTCTGCAAAGGGCCCCAAACTGGCTTTGTGCTGTGGGCTGGATCTCCCTGCCAGGAAGCAGCCGCGTGTCACAGCGCTGCGGCAGGAATAGCTGGGGATGAGGGCGTGGGGAAAAGCTCCCTGCCCTCCAGAGCGAGCCCATCTCCTGCTGGGCTACGGGGGTATGGGGAAGGGGAAGGGAAAGAGAAAGCCCTCCTGTAGGAAGGGCAGACCTTCAGTCTTTAATGCTGGGCCTCTGCCATCCCTCTCCAGGACAAACAGGCCGTCCTCGGGGCTGTGGCTACCATGATGGCTGTCCTCCTGCAAGAGGAGCGGCCCCGAGAGCACGTCTGGGAGCAGCTCCTCTGGCTCGTGCACCTGTATCAGGAGGTCCAAGACACCTGCAGGGGGACCAAGGTGAGATGTTGTGCAGGGCTCAGCATGGACGTGGGGCTCGTGCAAGTGCCACGGGGGGTCAGTGGGATGCAGGGAGGAGGCCGGGAGCCCTTGGGAAAGAAGGAATAGGCGTCCAAGGGAGGTCTGAGGCTTCCTGAGCTCTTCCGTCAAGGAAGGAACAACCCGGACAGGAGCCAGAAGGGAGCCAGGAGTCACTGGGGCCCATCCCCTGGGGCTGCGAGGCTTCACCACCACCACCACCACCACCACCGTGGAGCTCTGGGTGCCTGAGGAGCTCTGTGCTAAAGGCCAGGGAGACCACGTCCACTTACATCTGATGGGGCAGAAGAGGGCTGCTGGGTGGGAAATGCCTGCAACCGATGCCCAAACAGGGCTCGGCTGAGAGCAGAGGGACTCTCTTGGTGCTGCTGGGAGGCGGGGACAAACCAGAACGCCTGTGCGGGAGCTCTCCCAGCGGACAAACCATTGGGAATCAGTTTCTCCGCTCCCAAGTGGCTAGATGTGGCTTCAGCCCTTTCTTCCTCTCCTGGTCTCTTGCAGAGCCTCAATATCTTCCTGGAGGCCTTAGAGGGAGTTCAATCTGTCATCCCGAAGGACAAGTTTCTGGCCATCACCAGTGCTGTGTTCTACCAGGTGAGGGGAGCCCATCCTTGCGCCCAAGGCAGTTTCCCTCTTGGCTAAGTCTCAGGAGGACTCAAAGCTCCGAGCCTCTGCCAGCTGCTCAGCCTTAGCTCCTGCATGCCCGTGGCTGCTCCGGAGCCGTGTGTGTGCCCCCAGGGATGCTGTGGGTCAGGCTGTGTTTTGTCTGCATGTCCTCTTACTGAGTGTGCCAGGGGAGACGAGAGCTGGCAGCACAGTTTCTTTTCCATCCTCGATACCGATGCAATTTTCTCCAATGGACCTTGTTCCCACAGCTCTCTGATGACACCAAGGAGCACAGCGAGGCGGACAGAGCAGAGCTGACCCACTGCATCCTGCTGCAGGGTAAGGAGAGGAGCTCGTGCATTGCTTGGTGGTGCCCTGGCCAAAACCTCTCTCACAAACCTCCGGAATGGGTGCGAGTTTCTGGCTAACACAGTGCGGGATTTCCTCCCCGCAGCCCGGATCTGCCCAGAGGAAACGGTCCAGTTTCTGCAGTCACAGCTGGGCGCTGACAAGGAGGCTGGACGCGTGGCAGCCCTGGGTCTGCTCGGTGCTCTGGCTCGCTCTGATGGTCAGTAGGGTCAGAGGGTTGGGACTTCCCGGGATCCCTTTTGCCATCTGGGCTGTGCCTCCATGCATGCTTCTGCGCATCTCTTGCAGAGCCCGTGATGGCAAAGAAGCTGCCCCAGGTTGTGGAGGCTGTGCAGTGTCTGTGCAGCGACCCCAGGACCCAGGTGAGCTGATTTGGGAAAGGAAAGCGCTGTCGGGGTGGTGATGCTGCTGCCAGCACAGGCAGGGCTGGGGTGCCCAGGGAGGTGCTTTGGGCAGCGACCACATGGTCGTGATGGCTCCTGTGGGGAGAGCGGGAGGGCGGAGCAGTCAGGCCCCTGTGCTGTGCATGGAAAGTGCACAGCCTGGTGCTAAGGCCTGGCCCTCGCCTGAGGAGCCAAGGCTCCACCTCTGCTCTTGTTGTCTCTGCTCATGCCCAAAGGGCTGCCCCAACGAGTAGGTGGCTTCCCTTTGCCTTCTGAGCAGGAAAATCAAACCCACAATTGACTCCTGACAGGTGAGGAGGGCCATTCTGCGCTTCATCAAGGATGTGCTCAGTGCTAACGCCCGGAGCTGCTCAGCCTGGGATGTGGTGGGGCACATCTTCAGTGAGTTCAGCCGCACCGCGGGAAGAAGGGTAAGGACACTGGGCAGCATCTTCCGTTGGAGGACCCGTGCGGCTCAGAGGCTGGCACGGAAGCACCGGTGGGGCCACACCTGAGCCTCCTGAGAGGCTCCTGAGAACTAAGAGGAACCGGTGTTCCAACAACACTGTTGTGCAGGCAGCCGGAGACCTTTCTGCCCAGGAAGCCCGGGAAGAAGGAGCTCTCCAAGAGCTGTGTATGGACATCCTGGGGTCACTGGACGTCTCTGTGAGAGGGATGACCAAAGTAAGTCACAGTCTGCCCCGCTGCCGCTCCTTGACTTCACACCACGTGCTCCTCATCCCCTTCCAACACCCCCGGTCTCTCCTCCAATGTGCTCTAAAGCACACAAGACTCAGGGGAATTCACAGAGTCCTCTTCATCTCTGAGCGGAGGCAGGAATGCTGACATGCTCAACCGCCTCGTTCCCTACAGCTCCTGTGGCCACGGCTGCTGTTGTACGTGGTGCCAGCCCAGTACACCGGCATGCTGATCCCGGTCTCCCGCTGTGTCCAAGCGCTGGCTGAGAGAGGGGACCTGATGGTGCGGGAGGTAGAAGACCTGGATCCCCATTTCCTCAGCTCCATGTTTCAAGGTAGGAGCAGAAACTCCACCGGTGAGCTCTGTTGACCTGTGTTAGCACCCAGAAGGGACAGCGGAGGCGTGTGTGGCAGGGCACGTCGTGTCTGTGTCTTACTCAGCCCTTCTTTCTCCCCACAGGCCCACTGCTGACTCCCCAGACACTGCTGGCACGCCTGTTGGTGAGTAGATGCTCCAGAGGCCGGTGCCATGAGCCCCGAGGAGGAAGCAGCATGGCTGAGTGTGCCAGTGCCTGCCTCACCCGTGGGGATGCCTTTCTCTTCCCGGTCTTGCAGCACCATGGGCAAAGCTGCTGGCTGCTCCTTGCCCTCCAGGGCAGAGCCAAGCTGCTTCCCTCCTGGGAGAAGCTGCTGCTCTTGCTGCAGACGTGACCCTGCTTCTCCTTGCTCTTGCTCAGGTGGTGGCAGGGAGCCCTTTTGCAGGCAGCGAACTCCAAGCCGCTGCCTTGCTCCTCATGCAAAACCTCCACAGCAAGATCCACAGAGCTGTGGGGGCCATGTGGGCCTCTGAGATCCCCCTGCTGCTGCAGTGCCTCGAAGGTACAGTGCTGGTGGGGAGGGAGGGGCGGAGGCAGGGAAGGCGGGGGAGTGAAAATGGAGCTCTGCAGCGTGGCAGAGGGGAAGCGTTGCCTGCGGCCCCACGCTTGCTCTGCTGCTGTTCCCGTTCCAGGGAGACAGCACTGAGGCCCGGGGACCTTTCCCCCCGGGGGTCTGCCCATTCCAGGGCACGGATGGGCGCTTCACGTCCCCTCAGACAGCAGTCTTGGAGCAGTTCTGTGTTCCTGCTGGGACAGTGTTTGTGGGGAGGGACAGGTCATTGTGAAGGGTGTGCGGGTCCCAGCTTGGCAGTGCCGAGTGCCCAGGCAAACCTGGTTTGCAGCAGCTCTTCTTCTGTGGCTTGATCCCAAGCAAGGGTCTTTTGCTTCTTGTTGCTCTACAGGGAAAGATGAGAGCTTCCCAGACTCTGCAAGGTGGGAGCAGCGCCTACTAAAGGTACAGCATTGCTGGAAGGCACGGTGCAGAGAAGCATCTGCCTGTCTCAAGGAGCCCCGTTCCCATATGGGACAGGAACAGCCCCTCAAATGCTGCTGCGGAGCGGCTGCACGCCTTGGTGCTGCTGCCTCTTCCTCTTTGCCCCCCAAGTCCATGGGGGTTCCTAGGAGGAGAGCGGCAGGCAGCTTTAAGGCAGGGAATGCTGCGGGGAGCTGGGAGAGGGACTGTTCTTCCAGTCACCTCTCTCCAGAAGGTTGCGGCGACGTGGCAATGTGGGAAGAGGCAAAGGGCAAGGAAACATTGGCTTCTGTTCCCCAACAGTTCCTGAGGGCATCATTGGACACCATGGAGGATGAGGCCTGGACCAAGGGCCTGAGCTGCGAGCTGAGCCGGTGGCTGAGCAGCTCTGCCAGCAGCTCTGGAGAAAAGGTGGGTTCCCCCCGGCTCTACGCAGCGGTGCAGCCGCAGGTGCTCAACTGGGGCAGGGGCTGCGGGTGGTGCTCTGCTCACACGGGCGGCTCACGCTGCTTCCCTGGCCCGTGCCCCCCAGAAGGCCTTTCCCTGCAAACTGCCTGGGGGTGGCTAAAGCTCGGCCCTGCAGCTGCTCTCAGCATCTCCCAGGGAGCGTGGGTCCTTCCCACCCGGCCCTCTCCCAGCAGGCCAGGCTGCTGCCACATCTCAGCTTCTTCCTTTCCTCCCCATCCCTTCTCTTCCTTCCCATGCAGTCTTTCCTGTACAAGGCTCTGGGGACAGTGCTGGGAGCTTGTAAGGAAGTCCTCCACATCCAAGAGAAGCTTCTGCAACACCTGGAGGAAGCAAACGCGGAGGAGCCCTCTGAGGCCCAGGTGAGGTCTCCTCCCAGCCAGCTTCTGCCAGCATCCCCGGTCTGTCCCTTGGGCAGAGCGCTTCTCCTGGCCCTGCTCCGAGCCTTTCGATCTCCTCACTGCTGCACTGTTTCCCTCAGGCGAGGACCAGCCCGGCCACTGTGGCTGGCCGCCCGCGCCAGTAGGTTCAGGCCTGCGCCAACTGCCCCTTGTTCTTTTGTGCAGGGAATGATCTCTCTTCTCAGCCATGCTGCTGAGAGCAACTTCCACACAGCCCTGGACACGCTCACCATGTTTGCGTCCAGGCTGTGCAAAGGCCAAAATGGGAGGAGTTCCAGACGCAAGAAGGTGAAGCATGACGCATTTCCATCGTGGCTTTCTGCTGCCTTATTTTCACTTGGGAGCCCAGGTGCATTGTGGGGCACCAGGGGCTGCTGAGCGAGTGTCTCAAGGCATTTCTCCCCACACAGATGGAGCTGGACAGCAGAAGAGCTCAGGCCACCCGCAGCGCTCTCATCCTCGCCCATGGCAGCTTGGCACTGCGTGCCTCCAAGGAACAGCTGCTCGCCCGCCTGGAGGGAGACATCGTGGGCAACATCCTGCTGCTCTACAGCTGCAGCTGCCGGGTGAGAGCTCGTAGCGTGCCAGGCTGTCTGAGCACCCAGCTGCAGCCCCTCCACGTGGGGGGACGCTGAGATGGGCCTTCTCTTTCCAAAGGTCCCTCGGGGACTGGTTTGTGCTCAGAGGAAGATGCAAGCCCTTCCCTTAGCATTGCCCCCACGTGTTCCCCTTGCAGCCCTTGGCCCTTTCCGCAGTTCAAAGAATGTTCTTCTCTCTTGGGCCTCAGGACCTGCAGAACACGCTTGCGCTGGTGCAGAGCATCACTGACTTCAGCTCTGCCTTCCAAGCTGTGGGTGACTCGGCCTGCTTTAACCCCTCCTTGAAGGGCAAGCTGCTGGAGATCCTGACGGTGAGTGCCTAGAGCCAGAGCTGTCTGCAGTGGAGTTTTGGGCTGTGCCATGAGACTCGGTTCCCCGGAGCCGTACAGGTCTCCCTCAGCCACACGTCTCCCGCTGGTGGGGACCTTGTGTGCTGGCAGGCAGCGGCAGGGCAGCGGCTAGGTTCACCAGCTGTGCAGCTGCTGCATCCTGCACTGCCTCCGTGAGAAATGTGGGAGTGATGGGGCTGGTGTGTGGCCGTCGTGTCTGTCTTTGGGCTGGGTGGAAGAGCTCTCACGTGCCCCCTTTGGCAGTGTTTCTCTGGTACTTGCAGGAGTTGCTGAAGAAGTATTACTTGGGCACCCCTGTCTCCCCAGTGCCCCTCAAGGTGGTTCTGGCCCTGGAGCAGTTGAGGTAAGTAAGGGTGGGAGCCTCTGGGGTTGCAAGGCAGGATGGTGGACCCCCTTCTGGGTAGCTCCCGAAGCCCTGGAGGGGGCAGGGGGGAGGGAGTCACTTCTACAGGAGAGATGGCTGGGCTGCTGTGCCCAGCGAAGCTGAGGTTCTGGGAAGGAGAAAGGCCCTGGTGCTCCTGTCCCCTGGCAGGGAAGAGAAGGGAGACCTGGTGTCTCCTTCCCATCAGAGCAGGAGGTGGTTCACTGATGCCGGGGAGATGCTGGCACTGAAGACAGCGCTCAGCAGCACAGGCTGGGGATGTTGGCTTTGCAGCTGTCCATTAGAAGAAACTCTGATGTTGTCTGAACCAGCCTGGCGAGCACTGCTAAAGGCCCTTTCTGCTTTCTCTTCCTTTATTCCTCCTGTCAGCAAGCTGAAGCCCTCTTTAGGAACCAAGGACATGTGTGACATGCTGAGTCTGTGCTGCAAGAATGTTGTGTTGCACCCTTCAGCAAAGATGATGCTGAAGATCAGGAAGTCACAGCAAGCAGCTCAGTACCTGCAGGTAACCTGCCGTGACTTTCACGGCCACCTCTCGGTTGGAGCCCTTCCTCAGCACACACAACCTATGCTCTGGCAGCAGCCGTGATGCCACAGCTCAGTGCCCTCTTCTGCTTTCAGCTTCTGCAAATGTCACTGAAAGCTCTGGGCCGGCTCATGGTGGTCCTGCTCGAGACAGAGACCAGTGGCTTCTTCCAGAACATAGTCCATGTGAGTACACGTGGGGCAAGGGAGAAAGCATGGCGCCTGTCGATAGCGGAGACAGAGATCTGGGGACTGAGAGGATGATGAGAGGGGGAGAAATCTCCTGCTGACGTGCCAGCTCACTGTGAGCTCAGAAATGGGCAGAGAAATGGGCCCTGCAGGGGGAAAGGCAAGAGCCAGCCCCTGGCAGGCCACAGCCAAGGAAAAGCTCCTGGGTTAGGAGGCAGGAGTGTCTGCAGAGAGCGGGGGCAGCAGTGCCGGTGCTCAGCGAGGTGGGGGGCCGCGTGGAGCCACAGGGCAGGCCCTGAGGGAAAGTGCTGGGAAATGAGGGATGGGGAGAGGGCTGGCATGAAGGGAAAGAAAAGATGTCCGCAGAGAGACAGATGCTCTGCCCCACGTCTTGCAGAGATCCATGACGTCAGACAACATGTGGGAGCGCAAGAGGGCCCTGCAGATCTGCTCCCAGCTGCTGGCTTCTTGTGAAGAGCTTCGAGTGAGTAAAGAGCCCCACCACATGCCCCTGCTCCCTCCCCAGTGCTCCTCAGCAGGAAGGCGAGCTCTGCCCAGCCGTGCGTGCTGTGCCACCCACCGTGTGGGGAAGGCATAGGTGGGAGAAGCTAGGGAGACCTGGGGCTGCCTACAGCTTTTTTCCTGCCTCTGGCCCCTGCAGAGAGGAGATGCCTGCAAGCACTTTAGCTCCTTGGTGGGATTGCTGGCGCCTCTGACGTGTGATCCCATGCCCACATCCCGCCAGCTGGCTGTCACCTGTCTGAGCTCCCTTCTCCGAATCCAAGGTGAGTAGAGTGGCGTGCGCCAGCCCTCTGCTCTCATTCGCAGCACTACCAGAACCCCACGGGCTGGGCCCAGTTTACGGGAGGAAGAGGCACTGTGCGCAGCTCTCTTCTTCTCTCCACCCTGTTCTCTGTCTCTCCCCTGTGGAAAGCAGTTCTGTTTCTGGAAGCATGACTTCCCTTTTCTCCCTGTGCTCTTTCCAGCCAAGGCGACCAACAGAGTCATCCAGACAGGAGACATCGGGAGCCTGTGTGTGGGGCTGAATGACTGCAGCACCGTCCGTCAGCTCCAGACCTCTTCCAAAATCGCACGGGTAAGTGGACCGAAAAAGGGGTGGTAGGATCTCAGTGCGTAGGCTTTTGCACGTCCCTCTGCTCCCCCCAGCCTCTCACACCATCTCCAGAATGAGCTGTCACCCTGAGATCACTTTTCTCAGCAAGCAGCCGGAGGCACTGAGCTATGTCTGGCCTTAAGGCACCCAGTGCAAGGAGCTGATTCTATGATGTGTGTGTGTGCGTGTGTGTGTGCGTGTGTGTGAGACTGTGGCTGCTGGGAGGTAGGCTTTGCATGTAAGCAAACACCACGGGTGGAGAAGCTGAGAGAAGGCTCAACCCCCTTACGTATTAATAGCGGGGTATGGACCGCAGGAGCATTGTGATTGCTGCCTGAACGACCGGCAAGCTGCTGAACTAAGAATGCCCTCAAGACTGCTTTCTGTTTTGAAGAGCTGCCGCAGAGCAGTGATGGGATCTCTCCTGCTTCTCATTTCTCTGCAGATTGTGTACAGGAACTTCCCCCTGGAAGACACCGTCGACTTCATGATGGCCATCAAGGACACCTTCCGGAAGGCCAAAGGAATGCGTGTGCGTGCTGCTGGGAGGTGGATGATCACCCTTCTGCAGATGTATGGAAAGGACATCTGTCGGGACGTAAGAGACTTTCTTCCACGTGTCTTGGACTTTTGCTGGCTGCTGCACTACGGCTTGTGCCATTTGCCTCAGGTGCTACAGAAGCACAAGCAGAGCGCACAGCCAGGGCTTGGTTAGAGTGGCTGGTGAGAAATTTAGGCTTAGGCCTTGGCAGCATGTCAAGGGAGCAGGCAGTGCTCATGTGCTGAATGTCCACAGTTAAGCCCTGCAGAGTCAAGGATGCAGCCAGTCATTCTTTCTCCCCTTCTTCTTTCAGGTGCCACTGACCAACTACATCCTGCGCAGCTGCACGTCGTCGCCACAGCACAGCACGTTCATGCCATTCCTGTCCCAGGCGGTGGTCATCCTCACCCGCTGTCAGGCAGACATCACGACTGACAGCTTCTTTCCGGCTGCTTTGAGCCCACAGACAGGTACTGGCACTCCTGCCATTGCAGTTATAGCTTGCCTCTGCTAGAGGGATCCCGGGAGGAAGCAGCTTTTCTTTCTTGCTCTCAAAGTCTGTTTGAGGCAAAAATTGCTCAGTCATGACTTGTGACTTTCCTTTTTCTAGTGAGACATGGAGGAGAATAAGAGAGTTTTGTCTTCAATGGTGGAGCCAGGAGAAGAAAAAACAAGAGGAAAAATGAAAAAGGAAAAAGGAGAAAAGAAAAAAGGAATGGGAGGAAAAGAAGAGAGGAGAGGGAGGGGGAGAGGGGGAGGGAAAGGGGAAGAACAAAAGTGGGAAGGAAAAAGGGAAAGAGAAAGGGATATTTAAAAAGTAAGGAGAGGGAAGGGGAGGGGGGGAAGGGAGAAGAGGGGAGGAGAAGGGATGGGAGGGGAAGGGAGGGGGGGAGGGGAGGGGATGGGAGGTGAGGAGAGGACAGGAGAGGGAGAGGAGAGGAGAGGAGAGGAGAGGAGAGGAGAGGAGAGGAGAGGAGAGGAGAGGAGAGGAGAGGAGAGGAGAGGAGAGGAGAGGAGAGGAGAGGAGAGGAGAGGAGAGGAGAGGAGAGGAGAGGAGAGGAGAGGAGAGGAGAGGAGAGGAGAGGAGGGAGAGGAGGGAGAGGAGAGGAGAGGAGAGGAGAGGAGAGGAGAGGAGAGGAGAGGAGAGGAGAGGAGAGGAGAGGAGAGGAGAGGAGAGGAGAGGAGAGGAGAGGAGAGGAGAGGAGAGGAGAGGAGAGGAGGGGAGAGGAGGGGAGAGGAGGGGAGAGGAGGGGAGAGGAGGGGAGAGGAGGGGAGAGCAGAGAGCAGAGAAGGGAAGGGAAGAGAAGGGAAGAGAAGAGAAGAGAAGAGAAGAGAAGAGAAGAGAAGAGAAGAGAAGAGAAGAGAAGAGAAGAGAAGAGAAGAGAAGAGAAGAGAAGAGAAGAGAAGAGAAGAGAAGAGAAGAGAAGAGAAGAGAAGAGAAGAGAAGAGAAGAGAAGAGAAGAGAAGAGAAGAGAAGAGAAGGGGAAGGGAGGGGAGAGGGAAAGGGGAGCAAAATGATTGGGAAGGCTAAAGGGAATGAACAAAAGGGATATTTAAAAGGAGAGGAGAGGAGAGGAGAGGAGAGGAGAGGAGAGGAGAGGAGAGGAGAGGAGAGGAGAGGAGAGGAGAGGAGAGGAGAGGAGAGGAGAGGAGAGGAGAGGAGAGGAGAGGAGAGGAGAGGAGAGGAGAGGAGAGGAGAGGAGAGGAGAGGAGAGGAGAGGAGAGGAGAGGAGAGGAAGAGAAAGAAAGAGAGCAGAGCAGAGCAGAGCAGAGCAGAGCAGAGCAGAGCAGAGCAGAGCAGAGAAGAGAAGAGAAGAGAAGAGAAGAGAAGAGAAGAGAAGAGAAGAGAAGAGAAGAGAAGAGAAGAGAAGAGGATTAGCTAAAAAAAGTTGTATTATTTCTCTTGAAAAATTAAATGCCAGAATACTGGCTAAGAAGTGAAAAGAGTATTTTATTTATTTTTTTATTTATTATTTATGTCTTCATGGTAATAGCTGCTGTCTGTTCTCCATACCAGTTACAGAATCACAGTATCACCAAATGTCTGGGTTTGGAAGGAACCTTGCAAGATCATCTAGTCCAATCCCCCTCGCTCCCCCCTGCCTTAGAAGGAACACCTTGATTAGGTCACACAGGAACGTGTCCAGCAGGTTTTGAATGTCTCCAGAGAAGGAGACCCCACCACCTCCCTGGGCAGCCCGTTGCAGTGTTCTGTTACCCTCACCATGAAGAAGTTTCTTCTCATATTTTTGTGGAAATTCCTATGTTCCAGCTTGCAGCCATTACCCCTTGTCCTATCACTGGTTGTCTCTGAGAAGAGCCTGGCTCCATCCTCCTGATGCACACACCCTTTGCATATTTATAAACATGAATGAGGCCACCTCTCAGTCTCCTCTCCTCCAAGCTAAAGAGACCCAGCTCCCTCAGCCTTTCCTGGTAAGGGAGATGCTCCAGTCCCTTCATCATCTTTGTGGCTCTGCGCTGGACTCTCTCAAGCAGTTCCCTGTTCTTCTTGAACGGAGGGGCCCAGAACTGGACATAATACTGCAGATGCGATCTCACCAGGGCAGAGTAGAGCGGGAGGAGAACCTCTTTTGACCTACTAACCCCACTCCTTCTAAAACACCCCAGGATGCCACTGGCCTTCTTGCAGTGCTGGCTTATGGTCACTCTGCTGTCCACCAGGACCGCCAGGTCCCTTTTCCCCGCGCTGCTCTCCAACAGGTCAGTCCCCAACCTATACTGGTACCTGGTGTTGTTCTTGCCCAGATACAAGTCTCTACGCTTGCCCTTGTTGTATCTCATCTCATTTCTCCCTGCCCAACTCTCCAGCCTATCTAGGTCTTGCTGGGTGGCAGCACAGCCTTCTAGCGTGTCAGCCACTTCTCCCCGTTTTGTCTCATCAGCAAGCTTGCTAACAGCGCACTCTACTCCCTCATCCAAGTCACTGGAGAATATAGCGAATAGTACTGGTCCCAGTACCGACAGGCCTCCACCTACACTCATCTGTCCCACTGACCACAACTCTCTGGCTTCTTTCCTTCAGCTGGTTCGCAGTCCCCCTCACTACTCGATCGTCCACACCACCCCACCTTCCTCAGTTTAGCTGCGAGGATGCTGGGGGAGACGGTGTCAAATGCTCTCCTAAAATCAAGATAGACCACTTCCACCGCTTTACCACCATCTATCCACCTGGTTACGTCTTCATAAAAGGCTATCAGGTTGGTCAAACATGACTTCCCCTCGGTGAATATCTTGTTTAATAAAGAGATCAGACTTTAGACTGCAGCTTTTCATGTTCCATTTGAAAACTGGCCATTCATATCAATGGAAAATGGAGCAGCAAAGCAACCAAAATGTTGATGAACTTTTGGCAATCTTGAAAGCTATTCTCTAATTCCTGGATCAAAACAGAAAGCACAGCTGCATATTTTTTGCACTAGGGGCTGACCTGCAGCAGAGGAGCTCTGCAGAGAAGGACCTGGGTGTCCCGATGGACAGCAGGCTGGCCGTGAGCCTGCAGTGTGCCCGTGCAGCCAAGAAGGCCAACGATATCCTGGGGCACGTTAAAAACACTGTGGCCAGCAGCTCGAGGGGGGTGATCCAGGACACCTTCCTGCTCAACCTGCTGTAGGACATTGCTTTTAGCAGGGAGGTCGGTCTCGATGATCTCCAGAGGTCCCTTCCAGCCTCTATGGTTCTGAGATTGTATGAGAAAGAAACTGCAAGAACCACGTGCTAATTGATCGGGATGGATCTGGCAGAGGCAATCCCTTTTCCAAGGCAAAAGGAAGGTCTTAGCAGCAGTGGCAACCCCCCTGTGATGTGCAGGGTCACCAACCACTAGACCAGGCTGCTCAGAGCCACATCCAGCCTGGCCTTGAATGCCTCCAGGGATGGGGCATCCACAACCTCCTTGGGCAGCCGGTTTCAGTGCGTCGCCACCATCTGAGTGGTACCAAACAGCTCTATTTTCAAAAAGTGGATTGGAAAGGTGCTTGGTACTACCCTCTAGCTTTAAATTGGTAGCTGCAATTTAAATATTTCATACTTTTCCTATTTACCTGCTTGGACTGAAATTTTCCTTGTCATTATCCATCCCATGCTTTACTTTTTTTCTTTGGAAAGCCTTGGCTAGCACAACTTCAGTCATTTCTGAGCACAAGGTAAAGGAAAATATCAGTATGCACTTTCAGATGACTGGATGCCATCACTGTGCTGCAGCTGGATCACAAAAAGGGCAGAAAAGGCTTATGTCTGTACTACCTTTATGAGAGCTTTCCAAAATATGCCAGGTTATCAGGTATCATCTACTTTGTTAAGTCCTGAAGGTTACTTTTCCTAATTTTCCTTGACTGAGGTTCTCCAGTCTGGATCCCTGAAGCGGTAAGTAGGGCTTTCTCTCCAAATGCATCTCTGACACACTGGAGGCAGCAGAACTGAGAAAAGGAAGGGTACTTTCCTCCATTCCCTCAAATAAATACAAACCACAAGACCCTTAACTACTCCCAGGTCCTTTGCCTGGCTCTGCTCACCTCCTTCGGCTTCGATGAGATGAAGCCTCTTGGGAGGTCTCTGCTCTGTCTTGCCCTACTGCTCACCACCATCAAGCCACTTAACCAAATATTTCATAAAAGCCAGTCATTCTGCCTGATTCTATATGGGTGGAATTTGGAGAAGAGCTTAAGCTTCCTGGATGCGCTTAAAGACTCTGAGTGCCAAGCTTTGAAAAAAGTTGAAATACAGCATGAAATACTTCACAATATCAGCTTCTACAGGATGCTCATCTAAAAGCAGTGTATAAATTTATACCTTGGTGCCACTACGTAATGCAGAAATTCAAATTTCATGCACATTTTTTAGAAATAGAGGATTATCTTTTTTTCAGGCAGTGACAAGCACTAGAAAAAGTAACAATTTAGATTTCAGTGCCCAAGATTTCAAATTAAAGGAATTTGAAGTAATGGGATGTAAGGAAATACTCAAAGATGAGCGTGAGAAAAAAAGGTTCAGAGTAGAAGCAGAAAAAGGATCGCGTAATTAAAACTTCATCGGCATGCACTCATAGTAAGCTACAGTTTCACCATTAGCCTAAATTATAGCCCTTCTTCAGCTCATACCTCATAACCTCAACAACATTTTTAGATGTTTTGACTACAATACATGCAACGCTCTACATGTATACCTTGCAGAATGTGCAGCATCTAGTTTGATGTTGATTTTTGCTTGAAAATACAGTTTCTTTGAAGAAAAAGATCAGTATGTTTCTGTCTTCGTTTTTCATTACTCTTTCTAGATGGAAAAAAAAAAGAGCCAGGTTTCATGCAAACCATTCTTAGTTTCATTGCACATGGCCCCCAAATTCCTGGGCTCCTATCTGAAGATCAGATCAAAGACCACTCACTTGGCACAATTCCACCACCATTTAAATAAAAGGGGAAAAAAAACCAAAACAAACGAACAAAAACAAAAACAATAACAACAAAAAAAAACCAACCAAAAACAAAAGTGGGAGCTTAAGGGTTTGCAAACATTTTATTCACCTTTGAAATGAGTTTTCCACTGGCTTGGTCTGAAGAAAGGAATATAAAGCAGTTCAGGTCCACAAAACAGAAGGTAACTATACAATTTTCTTTTAGCACATAAAAAAATGTAAATTTCATCTTAAGTATTGAAACATCATAGAGCGTGGCCTTCCAATGCCCCCTCCCCATCTGTCCTCGTCTGGCTCAACCAAACCTGTAAGGCAGGGGCTGCCATCATTCTTTTCCAGGACTTTCCTGACATGTTTTAGCCTCTGTCTGATCACAATATGCACAAATTGTGCCTATTAGTTTTTGACAAAATTCATTCTTTGCAGCATTAGTACTACTGCATTTACTACCAGTCCTATCAAAATAATCCATCTTTTTGTCCATTCAGGTCATATACAAAGAGACTTAACCACACAGTAAATTGTAAAAAGCCCTACTCCTGTCTGCAATGCTAATTTTCTATGACTGCCATGACAAAGTTACTTCCTACTCACACACCTTCCCAAAGTTAGTTCCCATCCTTTTTCCAAAATTATCAATTAGTGTTAGAGAGATCACTGCTGAGTAAGCTATCCCTGTGTTTGTCCACATGCTCTCTGGGTCAGCGTTGATGCAGTTGTCTCAGTGCTGCAGTAGCATTGACTGCAGGATGAACAAACCACATACTTCTTTTTTTTTTCCACCTACCTGCTTTTTTTTTCTTTTCTTTTTTTTATTCCATTTTTTTTCTCTAGCCATCTCACAGAATGACTGAAAGCATACTCTTAAAAGATGCTATCTAGATTATCTTAGTGATATCAGCATGACTCGAAATATATTCCATCCTTGTGGACTGACTGCTAGACTGCTCTGAAGCCAAAACAGAGCTAGATAAACTCAAGCTCCTGGTCTTCAACTGCCTGTTCTCAAAGCCACTTTTGTTACTGTTGCCAAAACCAGAGCCAGCAAGTCAAGTGGAGGAATCTGTTGAGGGATGGACAGCAGAGGCAAGATGTTCTGATGGGAAAGAATGACACTGACGCTGAATGGGTACGAAAATAGGAAATGCCTTTTGCCCTCTTTTGTAACTTAAGAGTGCCTTAATTTTTAAAAGGCCATTTTAAAAAGTAAGAATATTTTAGTTAATAATTTAGCACTCACTTCAATTAGAATACTTATTAAAACTTCCAACGACATTACAATTAAAAGTTTGGAAATAATTTTATTATAAATTCTTGCTCCATAAAGATTTCTGCTCTGAAAAGACAGCATATGCAAAATCGCTTCTTTATCTGTTATTGTCACAGTATAATTCTTTGAAACTACGGAGCAGAAATCTTAGCTGAAAATATATTTCTATACATCTGAGGGGGTGGTTTTCATATAAATGGTAAGCTTGCTCAGCTGCAACTCTGTTAAGTGCAGGAAGGACACTGCTCAGGAATAGGCAATGCCACAATCTCGTCTACTCCACTCAGCAGAGAATGGGCAACTCCATAGCTCAAAAAACCTATGTTCAGTTTGTGAGTTGCTACTGCTCTTCTTGATTTCAGTTGTCACAAGGCCAAACTGCCTCATGTTCAGTTGTCTCAGGATTGTGACTATAGAATTACAGAATGGTTTGGGTAGGAAGGGACCTTTCAGATCATGCAGTTCCAACCCCCTGCTACAGGCAGCAACGCCTCCCACTAGACCAGGTTGCTCAAGGCCCCACCTAGCCTGGTCTTGAATGCTTCCAGAATGGGTGCTTCCACAACTTCTCTGGGCAACCTGTTACCGTATCTCACCACCCTCACAGCAAAGAATTGCTTCTTAAAATCTAGTCCAAAACCTACCCTCCTCCATTTCCCTCCGTTCTGTCACAAAGTGCCCTTATAAAACGTCCCTCCCCAGCATCACCTGCCTTAGTTGAAATCTGAGCAGAAGACAGTCTCAGATATAGGTGGAAAGGAAGGTTCTCCCACACTTAGTTGTTAATAGTTTTTCAGAGCAAACACATAGAATTTAGATGACGTTACTTGGGAACAGCAGCACTGTGTGTCCACTTTACGGAAGTCTGTCTGATTAAACAAGGAGCCAAGCAGATGACCCAGAGGGCAGACAGCAGATTTAACAGCTTGAAATAGGCGATACCCACCACCAAACTGATAAAGGGCATGCTATGTTACCTGAGGTCTGCTTACTAAGGAAGAAATTACTATTTCATACATATTACAGTGTTAAAATAGTGGCACATCCTCCACCTATTGTTAATAATGCTACCCAAAATAATAGCCAGAAAAATATACCATAGAATCATAGAATCACAGAATGGCCTGGGCTGAAAAGGACCTCAAAGATCATCTAGTTTTCCTCCCTCCTCATTGCAGATCACAGATGGGCAGAAGGGAAGCTGTGATAGGTTTTAGAGCAGCTGGTGCTCAGGCTACACGTGTTTTAATCTTCTGCTACTGACGTGGGCTGACCCAACCCATAGCCAAGCACCCATACAGCCATTCATCTGCTCCACCAGTCCCAGTGGGATAGGGAGAGAACAAGAAAAGCAAAAGCAAGAAGACTCGTGAGTTGAGATGAAGGCAGTTTAATAGGTAAAGAAAAGAGGAAAACAAATAGCAAAGGAAAAGCAGTTGTTCACTGATTCCCACAAGCAGAATGATGCTTAGCCAGTCTCCAAGGAATGGCCATATCTGAAGCAAAAAGACCCTGAAATCTGTCTTCCTCTACCATAGTTTTATTGCTGAGCATGATGCATCAGCTGCCTTCCAGTGTGTCAGCCACTCCTCCCAGCTCTGCATCCTCAGCAAACTCGCTGAGGGTGGACTCTATCCCTTCATCTAGGTCGCTGACGAAGATGTTGAACAAGACCAGATTCAGTAACAACCCCCAGGGAACACCAGTGGTTACAGGCCTCCAACTAGACTCTGCACCACTGATGAGACCCTTCTGAGCTCTGCCAGTCGACCAGTTGTCAACCAACCTCATCATCCACTCATCTATCCCCGCACTTTCTAGGTTTCACAACGAGAATGGTGTGAAATATGGTGTCAAATGCCTTGCTGAAGTCAAGGCACACAACATCCACCGCTCCACCCCCCATCTACCCAGCCAGTGATGACATCAGAGAATGCTGTCAGGTTGGTCAAGCGTGACTTCCCCTTGGTGGATCCGCGTTGGCTACGCCCGATAACCTTCTTCTCTTCCAATGCCTTGGAGAGGGTATCCAGAACAAGTTGTTCCATCATCCTTCCGGGGATGGAGGTGAGGCTGAGTAGCCGGTAGTTTCCCAGATCCGCCTTCTTGCGCTTTTTAAAGACTGGAGTGACACTGGCTATCCTCCAGTCTTCAGGCATCTCTCTCCTGTTTGCCAGGACCTCCCAAAGATGATAGAGAGCCATTTAGCAATCACCTCTGCCAGTTCCTCCAGCACATGTGGGTGCACCCCATCGGGGCCTGTGGATTAGCGTGCATTAATTTTGGCTAGATGCTCTCTGGCCCAATCCTCCTCGACCAAGGGGAAGCCTTCCCTTCCCCAGGCTTCCTCTCTTACCTACAGGGTGTGGGGCCTGGGGTTCCTAACGGCTAGTCTTAGCATTAAAGACTGAAGCAAAGAAGGCATTCAGAATCTCTGCCTGCTCAGAATTCCCTGTTACCCAGGCACCTGGCTCATTTAGTAGAGGTCCCACATTTTCCCTAGTCTTCCTTTTACTGTTGACATACTTCTAGAAAACCTTTTCTTGTTATCCTTTACCTCCTTTGCAAGACTGAATTCAGAGAGGGCCTTAGCCTTCCTTGTTGCATCCCTACAGGCACTGACAACGTTCCTATACTCTTTGCAGGTGGACAGGCCCTTCTTCCACTGGTCATGGATGTTCTTCTTTCCTTGTAGCTTAGCTGTGAGCTCCGTGCTCATCCCCACAGGCCTCTTGCTCCCTTTACCCAATTACTTACTCTTAGGGATGCACTGATCTTAAGCTCCAATATATAGGAGGCAGAGGAGGTTCTGTTAGCACACGTTTACCCAACGGTGAGATTAAGACACAACAGGTCAAATGGTAGCCTGACCAGTTTATTACAAGTCCCAGTTGCTTAGGAATATGGGGAAGGAAAGATGGGCAATAGAAGAGAGATAAATGCAAGGAGCCTTTGTAGAAAGCAAGAGAGATGGTCACCACTGTGGATCCAGCATGGTTTGTAGTATGTCCTTTGATCTCAGGATCTCATCCAGTCACTGCGGGAGATGGGAGAAAGCCAGGAATCTTTGCAGCAAGCAGGCCTGTGGGGTGGTTCTTCCAAAGAGGTTTCTTCCCGTCAGGGAATTCCTCCATCAAAGGTTGCTTTTCTTTGGGAGTTCTTCTCCCAAGTCCTTAGTTTAGAGACGGCCTTGTATCCCCAGTTTCTCAGTTTTTTTTTTCCTTTCCCTCTTTCCTCTCTGTTAGTGTAGCACATCTGGCCCTGTCTGATGTTCTGCCATTTCCTCATGGCAGCCTCTCATGACTCTACTTCAATGCCAACAAGCGGATGGTGGACTTTTTGTTGGATCAGATGCAATGGAGTCTCCTTACTGTCTCTGACACGTGTCCCTGGAAGACAGCAAAGCTCTCCGGAGAGGTTGTCTGTGCAGCAAATGGGGGCCGCAGTGCCTCCCGGCATGGAGTCCCCAGTCACTAAGTCAGTGCCAGGCAATGGCACCCGGCAGCTGCTCCCTGGCAGGGGCTCTCCCTCTCCTGCTGAGGTGATTCCCTGCTTCGGCATAGAACATGTCCACCCCAGAGCCGAGTGCGTCACAAAAACATGCCGTGTTTTGGGGCCAGCAAGGTTGCCCAGCATGCAGCCTGGTCCCCAGCCCAGGGCACGTCATTCTCTGCGAGGTGACATTCCTCAGTGTGATGTCACAGTTGTTGCCTCCTACACCCCCGTGGCAGCGGTGGGAGCGGTGGCTCAGTCTCTTGTGAGGCCCGCAGGAAGAGGACCCAGAGAGAGCATTGCGTCTATCTGGAGGTATCCTGCTGTGATGGAGCGGCTGAGAGCCCTTCGAGGTGAGGTCCCTCCACCTCTCTGGACACCATGGTGCTGCCCGAGCACATGTGTGCCTCTGGTGTCTGTTTAGGACGTGCCATCAGCACCGTCCTTGCTCTGCTGAGTGCAGCTGCCCACCGTGGTTTCTCCAGTACCCCAGCAAGGGGAAGGCTCTCTCCCCTCGCCCCGCCAACCACACATGTGCCGGCACAGCCCACCCCACGCTGTGGGGCTGGAGGAGCGTTCCTCCCAGAGCTGGCCGGATGCTCGGCCCTGGCTCCAAGCAACACCAGCGGCAGCTGCTCTGCTCTTTCCTTCCAGGTCTCTTTGCCTGTGTGGGCTGCGTGCCCGGAGGTACACGTCGCAGGGCCAGAGGCAGGGTGGCAAGCCCTGTCCCTGCCTGTGCCGTGACTTTGCTGCTGCAGCGCCTGCAAGACAGCGAGGTGAGCTGGGGACATCCAACCACCAGTCCTTGCCCTGGCCCAGTGCCACGGTCCCGTGGGTGCCAGGCCGCGGCAGCACATTGGCATGGCGGGCAGCTCCCCGGGAAGAAGGGCAAAGCAAAACGGGACTGATCTCTGTCCCCAGGGTGACCGAGCACAGGCGTACTGCGAGCTGGAGCACGTCCTGCAGGAAGGTGACAGCCGCCCGCCGTGCGGAGTGCTGAACCGGCTGCTGGCTGAGGTGTCCCAGGACCTGACAGCAGCCCAGGTGAGGGGTCACTCCCAAAGGCAAAGGGAGCCGCCTGCCCGCGCTGGTGTTCTGCTGGCGGACGGCGGTGGCTTAGCCCTTCGAAGGGAAGGCCTCAGGCAGTCTCCTGTGCCGTGTGTCACCAGTGACTCTTTTTCAGGGCGTGCTGGACAGCGTGAGGATGGCTGCCAGCAATGTCCTGGTGGCTCTGGCCCGGACACACTTCACCTTGGTGATGGCCGAGCTCCAGGGCCACCTGAAGGCCGTGGGGGAGATGTCAAAGGAGTTTGTGCTCGTCACCCTGAGCAAACTGTTCACCAGCTACGGTAGAGTGCCCTCAGCTTCCTAACGTCTACGACAACCGGGGAAAGGGGTCTCTCCCCTCCGTGCGTGATCTGCGTTGAGCTGGGGGATGCAGGGCTGCAGCCCCTCCTCCCTCGCTGCTGGGGCTCTGACCGCAGCCCTCTCCTTCCCCTCTGCAGCTCCACAGTGCATCTCCTTCGTGTGGCTGACGCTGGCCGGCCTGCGCAGTGTGGTGGGCTGGGTGAGAGGCGGCCGGACCCTGCGCATTGCTTGTGCTGGTGAGTGCCAGCCCCAGAGCAGGGGGGCTCGGGATAGCCCTTGCACCTTGCCCTGCTGCAGGCTCTCACCGGCTCCCTTTTCTCTCCGTCTCTCATCTTTTTCTTTTTTTTTTTTAATAGTAATTATTCGTTTATTTTTTTGTTTTGTGTTTCTTCAGTTGTGAAACAATGGCTGGAAGGAGTCAAGGTTCACTTGTGCTCTGGAAAGCAATGCCCCTGGCCTGCCATGGAGAGCGAGCGGATCTACCAGAATCTTTCCCAGCTCTTCTGCTCTGTGCTGAGGCACTGGCAGGACTGCAAGGAGGAAAAGGTGAGCACTGCTGCGTTCCCAGCCCGGGATGGCAGGGGGGACATCCGTGTCGGCAGCTCTGTCTGTGCCCAGCGGGCTGAGAGCAGAAGGGTGACGAGAGGGAGTAGGCTGGCTCTGCAAAGGGCCCCAGACTGGCTTTGTGCTGTGGGCTGGATCTCCCTGCCAGGAAGCAGCCGCGTGTCACAGCGCTGCGGCAGGGATAGCTGGGGATGAGGGCGTGGGGAAAAGCTCCCTGCCCTCCAGAGCGAGCCCATCTCCTGCTGGGCCACGGGGGTATGGGGAAGGGGAAGGGAAAGAGAAAGCCCTCCTGTAGGAAGGGCAGACCTTCAGTCTTTGATGCTGGGCCTCTGCCATCCCTCTCCAGGACAAACAGGCCGTCCTCGGGGCTGTGGCTACCATGATGGCTGTCCTCCTGCAAGAGGAGCGGCCCCGAGAGCACGTTTGGGAGCAGCTCCTCTGGCTCGTGCACCTGTATCAGGAGGTCCAAGACACCTGCAGGGGGACCAAGGTGAGATGTTGTGCAGGGCTCAGCATGGATGTGGGGCTCGTGCAAGTGCCACGGGGGGTCAGTGGGATGCAGGGAGGAGGCCGGGAGCCCTTGGGAAAGAAGGAATAGGTGTCCAAGGGAGGTCTGAGGCTTCCTGAGCTCTTCCGTCAAGGAAGGAACAACCCGGACAGGAGCCAGAAGGGAGCCAGGAGTCACTGGGGCCCATCCCCTGGGGCTGCGAGGCTTCACCACCACCACCACCACCACCACCGTGGAGCTCTGGGTGCCTGAGGAGCTCTGTGCTAAAGGCCAGGGAGACCACGTCCACTTACATCTGATGGGGCAGAAGAGGGCTGCTGGGTGGGAAATGCCTGCAACCGATGCCCAAACAGGGCTCGGCTGAGAGCAGAGGGACTCTCTTGGTGCTGCTGGGAGGCGGGGACAAACCAGAACGCCTGTGCGGGAGCTCTCCCAGCGGACAAACCATTGGGAATCAGTTTCTCCGCTCCCAAGTGGCTAGATGTGGCTTCAGCCCTTTCTTCCTCTCCTGGTCTCTTGCAGAGCCTCAATATCTTCCTGGAGGCCTTAGAGGGAGTTCAATCTGTCATCCCGAAGGACAAGTTTCTGGCCATCACCAGTGCTGTGTTCTACCAGGTGAGGGGAGCCCATCCTTGCGCCCAAGGCAGTTTCCCTCTTGGCTAAGTCTCAGGAGGACTCAAAGCTCCGAGCCTCTGCCAGCTGCTCAGCCTTAGCTCCTGCATGCCCGTGGCTGCTCCGGAGCCATGTGTGTGCCCCCAGGGATGCTGTGGGTCAGGCTGTGTTTTGTCTGCATGTCCTCTTACTGAGTGTGCCAGGGGAGACGAGAGCTGGCAGCACAGTTTCTTTTCCATCCTCGATACCGATGCAATTTTCTCCAATGGACCTTGTTCCCACAGCTCTCTGATGACACCAAGGAGCACAGCGAGGCTGACAGAGCAGAGCTGACCCACTGCATCCTGCTGCAGGGTAAGGAGAGGAGCTCGTGCATTGCTTGGTGGTGCCCTGGCCAAAACCTCTCTCACAAACCTCCGGAATGGGTGCGAGTTTCTGGCTAACACAGTGCGGGATTTCCTCCCCGCAGCCCGGATCTGCCCAGAGGAAACGGTCCAGTTTCTGCAGTCACAGCTGGGCGCTGACAAGGAGGCTGGACGCGTGGCAGCCCTGGGTCTGCTCGGTGCTCTGGCTCGCTCTGATGGTCAGTAGGGTCAGAGGGTTGGGACTTCCCGGGATCCCTTTTGCCATCTGGGCTGTGCCTCCATGCATGCTTCTGCGCATCTCTTGCAGAGCCCGTGATGGCAAAGAAGCTGCCCCAGGTTGTGGAGGCTGTGCAGTGTCTGTGCAGCGACCCCAGGACCCAGGTGAGCTGATTTGGGAAAGGAAAGCGCTGCCGGGGTGGTGATGCTGCTGCCAGCACAGGCAGGGCTGGGGTGCCCAGGGAGGTGCTTTGGGCAGCGACCACGTGGTCGTGATGGCTCCTGTGGGGAGAGCGGGCAGGGCGGAGCAGTCAGGCCCCTGTGCTGTGCATGGAAAGTGCACAGCCTGGTGCTAAGGCCTGGCCCTCGCCTGAGGAGCCAAGGCTCCTCCTCTTCTCTTGTTGTCTCTGCTCATGCCCAAAGGGCTGCCCCAACGAGTAGGTGGCTTCCCTTTGCCTTCTGAGCAGGAAAATCAAACCCACAGTTGACTCCTGACAGGTGAGGAGGGCCATTCTGCGCTTCATCAAGGATGTGCTCAGTGCT
This sequence comes from Gallus gallus, assembly GCF_016699485.2. NCBI lineage: Eukaryota > Metazoa > Chordata > Aves > Galliformes > Phasianidae > Gallus > Gallus gallus. The sequence goes on from NC_052532.1 coordinate 111,469,696, forward strand.
AACGCCCGGAGCTGCTCAGCCTGGGATGTGGTGGGGCACATCTTCAGTGAGTTCAGCCGCACCGCGGGAAGAAGGGTAAGGACACTGGGCAGCATCTTCCGTTGGAGGACCCGTGCGGCTCAGAGGCTGGCACGGAAGCACCGGTGGGGCCACACCTGAGCCTCCTGAGAGGCTCCTGAGAACTAAGAGGAACCGGTGTTCCAACAACACTGTTGTGCAGGCAGCCGGAGACCTTTCTGCCCAGGAAGCCCGGGAAGAAGGAGCTCTCCAAGAGCTGTGTATGGACATCCTGGGGTCACTGGACGTCTCTGTGAGAGGGATGACCAAAGTAAGTCACAGTCTGCCCCGCTGCCGCTCCTTGACTTCACACCACGTGCTCCTCATCCCCTTCCAACACCCCCGGTCTCTCCTCCAATGTGCTCTAAAGCACACAAGACTCAGGGGAATTCACAGAGTCCTCTTCATCTCTGAGCGGAGGCAGGAATGCTGACATGCTCAACCGCCTCGTTCCCTACAGCTCCTGTGGCCACGGCTGCTGTTGTACGTGGTGCCAGCCCAGTACACCGGCATGCTGATCCCGGTCTCCCGCTGTGTCCAAGCGCTGGCTGAGAGAGGGGACCTGATGGTGCGGGAGGTAGAAGACCTGGATCCCCATTTCCTCAGCTCCATGTTTCAAGGTAGGAGCAGAAACTCCACCGGTGAGCTCTGTTGACCTGTGTTAGCACCCAGAAGGGACAGCGGAGGCGTGTGTGGCAGGGCACGTCGTGTCTGTGTCTTACTCAGCCCTTCTTTCTCCCCACAGGCCCACTGCTGACTCCCCAGACACTGCTGGCACGCCTGTTGGTGAGTAGATGCTCCAGAGGCCGGTGCCATGAGCCCCGAGGTGGAAGCAGCATGGCTGAGTGTGCCAGTGCCTGCCTCACCCGTGGGGATGCCTTTCTCTTCCCGGTCTTGCAGCACCATGGGCAAAGCTGCTGGCTGCTCCTTGCCCTCCAGGGCAGAGCCAAGCTGCTTCCCTCCTGGGAGAAGCTGCTGCTCTTGCTGCAGACGTGACCCTGCTTCTCCTCGCTCTTGCTCAGGTGGTGGCAGGGAGCCCTTTTGCAGGCAGCGAACTCCAAGCCGCTGCCTTGCTCCTCATGCAAAACCTCCACAGCAAGATCCACAGAGCTGTGGGGGCCACGTGGGCCTCTGAGATCCCCCTGCTGCTGCAGTGCCTCGAAGGTACAGTGCTGGTGGGGAGGGAGGGGCGGAGGCAGGGAAGGCGGGGGAGTGAAAATGGAGCTCTGCAGCGTGGTAGAGGGGAAGCGTTGCCTGCGGCCCCACGCTTGCTCTGCTGCTGTTCCCGTTCCAGGGAGACAGCACTGAGGCCCGGGGACCTTTCCCCCCGGGGGTCTGCCCATTCCAGGGCACGGATGGGCGCTTCACGTCCCCTCAGACAGCAGTCTTGGAGCAGTTCTGTGTTCCTGCTGGGACAGTGTTTGTGGGGAGGGACAGGTCATTGTGAAGGGTGTGCGGGTCCCAGCTTGGCAGTGCCGAGTGCCCAGGCAAACCTGGTTTGCAGCAGCTCTTCTTCTGTGGCTTGATCCCAAGCAAGGGTCTTTTGCTTCTTGTTGCTCTACAGGGAAAGATGAGAGCTTCCCAGACTCTGCAAGGTGGGAGCAGCGCCTACTAAAGGTACAGCATTGCTGGAAGGCACGGTGCAGAGAAGCATCTGCCTGTCTCAAGGAGCCCCGTTCCCATATGGGACAGGAACAGCCCCTCAAATGCTGCTGCGGAGCGGCTGCACGCCTTGGTGCTGCTGCCTCTTCCTCTTTGCCCCCCAAGTCCATGGGGGTTCCTAGGAGGAGAGCGGCAGGCAGCTTTAAGGCAGGGAATGCTGCGGGGAGCTGGGAGAGGGACTGTTCTTCCAGTCACCTCTCTCCAGAAGGTTGCGGCGACGTGGCAATGTGGGAAGAGGCAAAGGGCAAGGAAACATTGGCTTCTGTTCCCCAACAGTTCCTGAGGGCATCATTGGACACCATGGAGGATGAGGCCTGGACCAAGGGCCTGAGCTGCGAGCTGAGCCGGTGGCTGAGCAGCTCTGCCAGCAGCTCTGGAGAAAAGGTGGGTTCCCCCCGGCTCTACGCAGCGGTGCAGCCGCAGGTGCTCAACTGGGGCAGGGGCTGCGGGTGGTGCTCTGCTCACACGGGCGGCTCACGCTGCTTCCCTGGCCCGTGCCCCCCAGAAGGCCTTTCCCTGCAAACTGCCTGGGGGTGGCTAAAGCTCGGCCCTGCAGCTGCTCTCAGCATCTCCCAGGGAGCGTGGGTCCTTCCCACCCGGCCCTCTCCCAGCAGGTCAGGCTGCTGCCACATCTCAGCTTCTTCCTTTCCTCCCCATCCCTTCTCTTCCCTTCCCATGCAGTCTTTCCTGTACAAGGCTCTGGGGACAGTGCTGGGAGCTTGTACGGAAGTCCTCCACATCCAAGAGAAGCTTCTGCAACACCTGGAGGAAGCAAACGCGGAGGAGCCATCTGAGGCCCAGGTGAGGTCTCCTCCCAGCCAGCTTCTGCCAGCATCCCCGGTCTGTCCCTTGGGCAGAGCGCTTCTCCTGGCCCTGCTCCGAGCCTTTCGATCTCCTCACTGCTGCACTGTTTCCCTCAGGCGAGGACCAGCCCGGCCACTGTGGCTGGCCGCCCGCGCCAGTAGGTTCAGGCCTGCGCCAACTGCCCCTTGTTCTTTTGTGCAGGGAATGATCTCTCTTCTCAGCCATGCTGCTGAGAGCAACTTCCACACAGCCCTGGACACGCTCACCATGTTTGCGTCCAGGCTGTGCAAAGGCCAAAATGGGAGGAGTTCCAGACGCAAGAAGGTGAAGCATGACGCATTTCCATCGTGGCTTTCTGCTGCCTTATTTTCACTTGGGAGCCCAGGTGCATTGTGGGGCACCAGGGGCTGCTGAGCGAGTGTCTCAAGGCATTTCTCCCCACACAGATGGAGCTGGACAGCAGAAGAGCTCAGGCCACCCGCAGCGCTCTCATCCTCGCCCATGGCAGCTTGGCACTGCGTGCCTCCAAGGAACAGCTGCTCGCCCGCCTGGAGGGAGACATCGTGGGCAACATCCTGCTGCTCTACAGCTGCAGCTGCCGGGTGAGAGCTCGTAGCGTGCCAGGCTGTCTGAGCACCCAGCTGCAGCCCCTCCACGTGGGGGGACGCTGAGATGGGCCTTCTCTTTCCAAAGGTCCCTCGGGGACTGGTTTGTGCTCAGAGGAAGATGCAAGCCCTTCCCTTAGCATTGCCCCCACGTGTTCCCCTTGCAGCCCTTGGCCCTTTCCGCAGTTCAAAGAATGTTCTTCTCTCTTGGGCCTCAGGACCTGCAGAACACGCTTGCGCTGGTGCAGAGCATCACTGACTTCAGCTCTGCCTTCCAAGCTGTGGGTGACTCGGCCTGCTTTAACCCCTCCTTGAAGGGCAAGCTGCTGGAGATCCTGACGGTGAGTGCCTAGAGCCAGAGCTGTCTGCAGTGGAGTTTTGGGCTGTGCCATGAGACTCGGTTCCCCGGAGCCGTACAGGTCTCCCTCAGCCACACGTCTCCCGCTGGTGGGGACCTTGTGTGCTGGCAGGCAGCGGCAGGGCAGCGGCTAGGTTCACCAGCTGTGCAGCTGCTGCATCCTGCACTGCCTCCGTGAGAAATGTGGGAGTGATGGGGCTGGTGTGTGGCCGTCGTGTCTGTCTTTGGGCTGGGTGGAAGAGCTCTCACGTGCCCCCTTTGGCAGTGTTTCTCTGGTACTTGCAGGAGTTGCTGAAGAAGTATTACTTGGGCACCCCTGTCTCCCCAGTGCCCCTCAAGGTGGTTCTGGCCCTGGAGCAGTTGAGGTAAGTAAGGGTGGGAGCCTCTGGGGTTGCAAGGCAGGATGGTGGACCCCCTTCTGGGTAGCTCCCGAAGCCCTGGAGGGGGCAGGGGGGAGGGAGTCACTTCTACAGGAGAGATGGCTGGGCTGCTGTGCCCAGCGAAGCTGAGGTTCTGGGAAGGAGAAAGGCCCTGGTGCTCCTGTCCCCTGGCAGGGAAGAGAAGGGAGACCTGGTGTCTCCTTCCCATCAGAGCAGGAGGTGGTTCACTGATGCCGGGGAGATGCTGGCACTGAAGACAGCGCTCAGCAGCACAGGCTGGGGATGTTGGCTTTGCAGCTGTCCATTAGAAGAAACTCTGATGTTGTCTGAACCAGCCTGGCGAGCACTGCTAAAGGCCCTTTCTGCTTTCTCTTCCTTTATTCCTCCTGTCAGCAAGCTGAAGCCCTCTTTAGGAACCAAGGACATGTGTGACATGCTGAGTCTGTGCTGCAAGAATGTTGTGTTGCACCCTTCAGCAAAGATGATGCTGAAGATCAGGAAGTCACAGCAAGCAGCTCAGTACCTGCAGGTAACCTGCCGTGACTTTCACGGCCACCTCTCGGTTGGAGCCCTTCCTCAGCACACACAACCTATGCTCTGGCAGCAGCCGTGATGCCACAGCTCAGTGCCCTCTTCTGCTTTCAGCTTCTGCAAATGTCACTGAAAGCTCTGGGCCGGCTCATGGTGGTCCTGCTCGAGACAGAGACCAGTGGCTTCTTCCAGAACATAGTCCATGTGAGTACACGTGGGGCAAGGGAGAAAGCATGGCGCCTGTCGATAGCGGAGACAGAGATCTGGGGACTGAGAGGATGATGAGAGGGGGAGAAATCTCCTGCTGACGTGCCAGCTCACTGTGAGCTCAGAAATGGGCAGAGAAATGGGCCCTGCAGGGGGAAAGGCAAGAGCCAGCCCCTGGCAGGCCACAGCCAAGGAAAAGCTCCTGGGTTAGGAGGCAGGAGTGTCTGCAGAGAGCGGGGGGCAGCAGTGCCGGTGCTCAGCGAGGTGGGGGGCCGCGTGGAGCCACAGGGCAGGCCCTGAGGGAAAGTGCTGGGAAATGAGGGATGGGGAGAGGGCTGGCATGAAGGGAAAGAAAAGATGTCCGCAGAGAGACAGATGCTCTGCCCCACGTCTTGCAGAGATCCATGACGTCAGACAACATGTGGGAGCGCAAGAGGGCCCTGCAGATCTGCTCCCAGCTGCTGGCTTCTTGTGAAGAGCTTCGAGTGAGTAAAGAGCCCCACCACATGCCCCTGCTCCCTCCCCAGTGCTCCTCAGCAGGAAGGCGAGCTCTGCCCAGCCGTGCGTGCTGTGCCACCCACCGTGTGGGGAAGGCATAGGTGGGAGAAGCTAGGGAGACCTGGGGCTGCCTACAGCTTTTTTCCTGCCTCTGGCCCCTGCAGAGAGGAGATGCCTGCAAGCACTTTAGCTCCTTGGTGGGATTGCTGGCGCCTCTGACGTGTGATCCCATGCCCACATCCCGCCAGCTGGCTGTCACCTGTCTGAGCTCCCTTCTCCGAATCCAAGGTGAGTAGAGTGGCGTGCGCCAGCCCTCTGCTCTCATTCGCAGCACTACCAGAACCCCACGGGCTGGGCCCAGTTTACGGGAGGAAGAGGCACTGTGCGCAGCTCTCTTCTTCTCTCCACCCTGTTCTCTGTCTCTCCCCTGTGGAAAGCAGTTCTGTTTCTGGAAGCATGACTTCCCTTTTCTCCCTGTGCTCTTTCCAGCCAAGGCGACCAACAGAGTCATCCAGACAGGAGACATCGGGAGCCTGTGTGTGGGGCTGAATGACTGCAGCACCGTCCGTCAGCTCCAGACCTCTTCCAAAATCGCACGGGTAAGTGGACCGAAAAAGGGGTGGTAGGATCTCAGTGCGTAGGCTTTTGCACGTCCCTCTGCTCCCCCCAGCCTCTCACACCATCTCCAGAATGAGCTGTCACCCTGAGATCACTTTTCTCAGCAAGCAGCCGGAGGCACTGAGCTATGTCTGGCCTTAAGGCACCCAGTGCAAGGAGCTGATTCTATGATGTGTGTGTGTGCGTGTGTGTGTGCGTGTGTGTGAGACTGTGGCTGCTGGGAGGTAGGCTTTGCATGTAAGCAAACACCACGGGTGGAGAAGCTGAGAGAAGGCTCAACCCCCTTACGTATTAATAGCGGGGTATGGACCGCAGGAGCATTGTGATTGCTGCCTGAACGACCGGCAAGCTGCTGAACTAAGAATGCCCTCAAGACTGCTTTCTGTTTTGAAGAGCTGCCGCAGAGCAGTGATGGGATCTCTCCTGCTTCTCATTTCTCTGCAGATTGTGTACAGGAACTTCCCCCTGGAAGACACCGTCGACTTCATGATGGCCATCAAGGACACCTTCCGGAAGGCCAAAGGAATGCGTGTGCGTGCTGCTGGGAGGTGGATGATCACCCTTCTGCAGATGTATGGAAAGGACATCTGTCGGGACGTAAGAGACTTTCTTCCACGTGTCTTGGACTTTTGCTGGCTGCTGCACTACGGCTTGTGCCATTTGCCTCAGGTGCTACAGAAGCACAAGCAGAGCGCACAGCCAGGGCTTGGTTAGAGTGGCTGGTGAGAAATTTAGGCTTAGGCCTTGGCAGCATGTCAAGGGAGCAGGCAGTGCTCATGTGCTGAATGTCCACAGTTAAGCCCTGCAGAGTCAAGGATGCAGCCAGTCATTCTTTCTCCCCTTCTTCTTTCAGGTGCCACTGACCAACTACATCCTGCGCAGCTGCACGTCGTCGCCACAGCACAGCACGTTCATGCCATTCCTGTCCCAGGCGGTGGTCATCCTCACCCGCTGTCAGGCAGACATCACGACTGACAGCTTCTTTCCGGCTGCTTTGAGCCCACAGACAGGTACTGGCACTCCTGCCATTGCAGTTATAGCTTGCCTCTGCTAGAGGGATCCCGGGAGGAAGCAGCTTTTCTTTCTTGCTCTCAAAGTCTGTTTGAGGCAAAAATTGCTCAGTCATGACTTGTGACTTTCCTTTTTCTAGTGAGACATGGAGGAGAATAAGAGAGTTTTGTCTTCAATGGTGGAGCCAGGAGAAGAAAAAACAAGAGGAAAAATGAAAAAGGAAAAAGGAGAAAAGAAAAAAGGAATGGGAGGAAAAGAAGAGAGGAGAGGGAGGGGGAGAGGGGGAGGGAAAGGGGAAGAACAAAAGTGGGAAGGAAAAAGGGAAAGAGAAAGGGATATTTAAAAAGTAAGGAGAGGGAAGGGGAGGGGGGGAAGGGAGAAGAGGGGAGGAGAAGGGATGGGAGGGGAAGGGAGGGGGGGGAGGGGAGGGGATGGGAGGTGAGGAGAGGACAGGAGAGGGAGAGGAGAGGAGAGGAGAGGAGAGGAGAGGAGAGGAGAGGAGAGGAGAGGAGAGGAGAGGAGAGGAGAGGAGAGGAGAGGAGAGGAGAGGAGAGGAGAGGAGAGGAGAGGAGAGGAGAGGAGGAGGGAGAGGAGGGAGAGGAGGGAGAGGAGGGGAGAGGAGAGGAGAGGAGAGGAGAGGAGAGGAGAGGAGAGGAGAGGAGAGGAGAGGAGAGGAGAGGAGAGGAGAGGAGAGGAGAGGAGAGGAGAGGAGAGGAGAGGAGAGGAGAGGAGAGGAGAGGAGAGGAGGGGAGAGGAGGGGAGAGGAGGGGAGAGGAGGGGAGAGGAGGGGAGAGGAGGGGAGAGCAGAGAGCAGAGAAGGGAAGGGAAGAGAAGGGAAGAGAAGAGAAGAGAAGAGAAGAGAAGAGAAGAGAAGAGAAGAGAAGAGAAGAGAAGAGAAGAGAAGAGAAGAGAAGAGAAGAGAAGAGAAGAGAAGAGAAGAGAAGAGAAGAGAAGAGAAGAGAAGAGAAGAGAAGAGAAGAGAAGAGAAGGGGAAGGGAGGGGAGAGGGAAAGGGGAGCAAAATGATTGGGAAGGCTAAAGGGAATGAACAAAAGGGATATTTAAAAGGAGAGGAGAGGAGAGGAGAGGAGAGGAGAGGAGAGGAGAGGAGAGGAGAGGAGAGGAGAGGAGAGGAGAGGAGAGGAGAGGAGAGGAGAGGAGAGGAGAGGAGAGGAGAGGAGAGGAGAGGAGAGGAGAGAGAGGAGAGAGAGAGAGGAGAGAGCAGAGAGCAGAGCAGAGCAGAGCAGAGCAGAGCAGAGCAGAGCAGAGCAGAGCAGAGCAGAGAAGAGAAGAGAAGAGAAGAGAAGAGAAGAGAAGAGAAGAGAAGAGAAGAGAAGAGAAGAGAAGAGAAGAGAAGAGAAGAGAAGAGGATTAGCTAAAAAAAGTTGTATTATTTCTCTTGAAAAATTAAATGCCAGAATACTGGCTAAGAAGTGAAAAGAGTATTTTATTTATTTATTTTATTTATTATTTATGTCTTCATGGTAATAGCTGCTGTCTGTTCTCCATACCAGTTACAGAATCACAGTATCACCAAATGTCTGGGTTTGGAAGGAACCTTGCAAGATCATCTAGTCCAATCCCCCTCGCTCCCCCCTGCCTTAGAAGGAACACCTTGATTAGGTCACACAGGAACGTGTCCAGCAGGTTTTGAATGTCTCCAGAGAAGGAGACCCCACCACCTCCCTGGGCAGCCCGTTGCAGTGTTCTGTTACCCTCACCATGAAGAAGTTTCTTCTCATATTTTTGTGGAAACTCCTATGTTCCAGCTTGCAGCCATTACCCCTTGTCCTATCACTGGTTGTCTCTGAGAAGAGCCTGGCTCCATCCTCCTGATGCACACACCCTTTGCATATTTATAAACATGAATGAGGCCACCTCTCAGTCTCCTCTCCTCCAAGCTAAAGAGACCCAGCTCCCTCAGCCTTTCCTGGTAAGGGAGATGCTCCAGTCCCTTCATCATCTTTGTGGCTCTGCGCTGGACTCTCTCAAGCAGTTCCCTGTTCTTCTTGAACGGAGGGGCCCAGAACTGGACATAATACTGCAGATGCGATCTCACCAGGGCAGAGTAGAGGGGGAGGAGAACCTCTTTTGACCTACTAACCCCACTCCTTCTAAAACACCCAGGATGCCACTGGCCTTCTTGCAGTGCTGGCTTATGGTCACTCTGCTGTCCACCAGGACCGCCAGGTCCCTTTTCCCCGCGCTGCTCTCCAACAGGTCAGTCCCCAACCTATACTGGTACCTGGTGTTGTTCTTGCCCAGATACAAGTCTCTACGCTTGCCCTTGTTGTATCTCATCTCATTTCTCCCTGCCCAACTCTCCAGCCTATCTAGGTCTTGCTGGGTGGCAGCACAGCCTTCTAGCGTGTCAGCCACTTCTCCCCGTTTTGTCTCATCAGCAAGCTTGCTAACAGCGCACTCTACTCCCTCATCCAAGTCACTGGAGAATATAGCGAATAGTACTGGTCCCAGTACCGACAGGCCTCCACCTACACTCATCTGTCCCACTGACCACAACTCTCTGGCTTCTTTCCTTCAGCTGGTTCGCAGTCCCCCTCACTACTCGATCGTCCACACACCCCACCTTCCTCAGTTTAGCTGCGAGGATGCTGGGGGAGACGGTGTCAAATGCTCTCCTAAAATCAAGATAGACCACT